>NC_044066.1:2195000-2205000 GCF_902167405.1 Gadus morhua
CAACAGGATCCTCTAGAATCCTGGATTCTGCATAAGAGATGAAGCCAAAACTAAAACCACATTCTCCAAAACCAAAACAGGTTTCGCCATACGTCTCAGTCAAAGGCTTTCTCGGTATGTAGTGTCTGAACAACCTTGGGATGGCTGGAGAATTAGAAGTATTAAGAAGCCTTTGGGGATTGGGAAATTAGGGCCTCACAAGCATAAATCTGGTCTGGTCAGGGCTGTGAAGATGGACAGAACTGAGTGGCACTGGGATAGAACCTGCGAAAGGGTTTTGAAGCCTACATTTTGAGTGTGAGATGAGATGATTGTGAGATGAGCCTTTAACTGCAACATGAAAGAGGATCCTTATCTTCTTTTAATAAAAGCGAAACGTGGGCTTCTGATCCAGAAGGGTTCCTTTCCTTCAACATATCTAAGAATTGCAGAGAAAGAAGCAGAGAATAGTTTGTAAAATTAAACTATACACCCATTGGGGCCAGGTGATTTACCGCATTTATGTCATTTGATAGCTTCTTGTTTCTCTCGATATCCCAACCAAAAAATCTGGGGAGACCTCAGACCTTTAAAACATGTTCATATCCATGGGTGATCTTATCCTGGTGAGAATGTATACCTGGTACAGCCTGGCAGAGCTTAGTGAGCAAGGAGTCTACCTGCCTTCTTCTTTCTAAAAAGAGTTTCAGCTCTTGTCTCTCAACCTAAATTGTTGATAGGAGATCTAACTTCATGGTCATGGTGATACGTAAATTCTGGGTTGGGGCTGGAGGCATATCAACTATCCCGTTCTTCTGTGATACTGATTATTCTTTGTTTTTTATTTGCTTATCAATCAGACATGTTTTCCATCTCAGTAAAATATAAAATAGGATATAGATTATGGACCTGAGCAATCAATGCTGCTAACTTTTTCATATTTAGTTACTTACTACACTTTTATCCAAAGAGACTTGAAGTTAATCCAGATTCATGTCATTAATGAGCAGGTAGGGGTTCAAATACTTTATGAGGGATGCCTACAGGTAGACTGCAGATATTGAGGTAATTTTTGTCATATAATTTGAACCATCAGACATCTTCAGTAACTCTCCACAAAGATCACGGTTTACCTCCAGGTCAACGCTTGAAACACTGAAAACCAAACAGACAATGCTGTCCATCAGAGTTGGACAGCAGAGACACGTTAAACAGTATCAGAGCTGAAGGCCTCAGGGCTGACGGCCTCAGAGCTGAAGGTCTCAGAGCTGAAGGTCTCAGGGCTGAAGGCCTCAGGGCTGAAGGTCCCAGAGCTGAAGGCCTCTGGGCTGAAGGCCTCAGAGCTGAAGGCCTCAGGGCTGAAGGTCTCAGGGCTGAAGGCCTCAGGGCTGAAGGCCTCAGAGCTGAAGGTCTCAGAGCTAAAGGCCTCAGGGCTGAAGGCCTCAGAGCTGAAGGTCTCAGGGCTGAAGGCCTCAGAGCTGAAGGTCTCAGGGCTGAAGGCCTCAGAGCTGAAGGTCTCAGGGCTAAAGGTCTCAGAGCTGAAGGTCTCAGAACTGAAGGTCTCAGGGCTAAAGGTCTCAGAGCTGAAGGTCTCAGAGCTGAAGGTCCTCTGCAGCGTCTATGCTGGACTCGTATGTCTCCTTGAGACTGCTGCTCTTGACGGAGGGTTCATCAGGAACATGGGCCAGGGGGTCAGGCCGGATCAGGTACCTGAGGATGGAGAGGGAAGGTGGGACCAGGGTTAACACTTGAACAGGACTCAATCCCTCGGTTTCATTCCTCTGTTTAGGAGGTTGAGCTTCCATTTCTCTATGGACATTGTACATTGTACAAGCCAGCCTGGAGGATGACCCCTACAATTTAGGCCAATCTTGACAAGACTCAAAGGGCGAACAGGGAGCTTGATGCAACATTGGCTGACTGCAAACACAAATCTGATGCCAAACTCGAGGGAGCTAGGCCGGTAAAAGCAACGGGTCAGACTATGTGATGATTGATGATCATTACAGCAATTGAGTGTTGATTCTAAAGCAAGCAGATTAAGGACAACTAATTGATATATTCCTGGTAATACTGGAGTGTTTTAGTGGTGACTGGTGCTCGTACACAATGTCATTGATCTCCAGCCGGGTGTCGGGGGCGGGGTTTATCAGAACATAGGACAGAGTGTTCTGCTGGTCACGCAGCTCGCCTGAAACAAACACGGTGACAGCACGTCAGGATAACACAGGCACAGCGATACAGGATTCTGCCTTATCACCATAATGATTAAAACACGATTACCTTGTAAGTGGCCCAAGTTGACTCTGTTCATGACATCACTGCCTGTCAAATGAGCCATGTCATCTATAGAAAGACAGGGTTACAGATCAGCAGTCAGAACCAGGAAGGAAGGCTCCCTCGCTTGTATGGCAGGTAACAGCGCAAACCTGTCCCCTTGGTTACGGTTCATAGTCAATGGAAGGGGTCTCACCATACTCCGAGGTGGGCAGGCCCAGGTGCTTCATGCGGTTGCGGACCAGCTGGGAAAGCTCCTCGCGTTCAGAGCGGCGGTAGAAGGTGAACCGCTGTTGGGCCATGCGCTGGCCGCAGTCCGGGGCCGGCCGGGCCCCCGGGGGCCCCGAGGGCCAGCGCGGGCTCCTCTTGCTCAGCCGACGGGCCCACTGCATGCTCTTCTTCCTCCGCAGGGGTTCCGGGCGCTCGGCACCACGGCACTCCTCCCCACCCTTCTCCATGGGCACCTCCCCCTGGGGGTTCAGCTTCGCTGACGTATGGGACTGGGGGGTGGGGAGAGAGGGTAGGGGGCCATGGGGGTCAGGGGTCCACAGCATGGGAGTGGGCTTACAGAGTCAAACAAGCTAAGTCAAGATCATTTGTTTAGCACCTTATCACCAGTGTTGCCAGATTGGGCCAGATTTCCCGCCCCATCTGGCAACACTGCTTATCAAAGTTAAGAGTCTCAAAAGGCTTCAAAGACCAGGGGCCTCCACGGATTCTGTTTTTTGCTAAGGAAATTTCCTTTCCTAACGAGATGACCCGGAAAGGTACCTCGATGCAACCATTTAAACCAACCTTAGCATAGGTTACTCCTGACAAACCTTTATGAACGGAAGGGTGACACATGTATCCCATATTCCTTTAAGACGGCAATTTTTAAAGTGCACAGACTCATGAGAGACGCGGTAAAGCAGAAGAAGAGAATTCACTTACAAAGTAGCTGTCAAGCAAAGTGCTGTAAAGTCAACGTCAACATAAGATTAGCCTCTTTTTCACATGTGAATTGGGATTCAAGTGGCCTCAAATATTCCCGTTGGCCAAGTCCGACCTAAGTGTTTCTCACTGTTGGCCACAGCCTTATTGAAATCAATACGACAAGAACGCATGGATCAAAAGAGCGCTTGTTGTAGTCCATCTTCGGAAATTGTAGTTTCACTCTTAGAGACGCTATAGGTCGGCAATACCCGCTGTCGCGCAATGACGTCGGTTAGGAAGAGTGGAGTCAAATTTATTTTAAACAATGTATTTTCCTATGTTCGAAAGGAGGCACCTTTTCATCTCTCCTTGACCCGATGACGTTTTCCATAAAGGTTAAGGGAAGGAGGAATAAAGGCTAGGGGATTTGACAATCCGTAGAGGCCCCAGCATCTCTACATGATAAATGGATGGCCGGTTGGATAGTGTGGAGCATGTGTGGGTGATCTGTTCACCTGACCCAACTCAGACTGAATAGTCTCTGGGCTGCACACCTGAGGTACATTAACCAATCAATGCACACAGGTTAAAGCAGCCATCACCACACACTCTCTGACTGAGATCTCTGACTTTGCAGCATAGAACATCGGCTCTGCGTGCTTCCAACTGTACAATACACCAGTTCACTCAACATCAACCTGTCTCCTGGTGGGTGGAGCCGAGTACAGGGAAACCTAACGCAGATAGAAAGGCCGAGAGATAGGTGAATAGATAAAAAGATAGACCCATATTGCATCTACATGGTAATTTGCAATTACATTGCATACGTTCATTGAATTAATTGTATATTTTCATGCAATTACTTGTATTTGTTCATGTATTTTATTGTATATGGTCGTGAAATCTGTCTGTATATGTCATGTGTTTATGCTTGCATGCTAAGCATGCATCCATTGCAAAAAGAGGTGCTCAACCTCAATGAGACTTCCTGAAGAAATAATAGGTCAATAAATAGGTTAAATAAAATAAAAAATAGATGGCAAGATAGATAGACCATTAGACAAGCCGACACACAGTATATATGTCTGTCTGGTAACTCAACCTCCGGGGGAGAGAACATGTGGTATTCCGTCCTGTAAATCCCAATCGGGATCTCAGCGCTGGAGGAGCAGAGCTTCTGGAAAAGTCTCCCATACGTCCTGATCCACAGATCCTCCTCAGAGATCTTCATCTGGACACACAGAGGAGCACACCGATGATTATTGGGAATACGCACCAATGGCACATCCACCATATCATATTAGTATTATTACTGTTGCTGTGGTTTTAATTACTCACAGCACAAAGATACCCTGATCCCGGAGTGGTGTCCAGACCGAGAAGCAGCCTGGCAATGAGGATCATGTAGTCCTTCACAAAAGACTAATAGAGAGATGCAGCACATGGGATTACTCCATTAAATGGTGAAATCACATCACAAATAGCATGCTGTCCCCTTGCTAAACACGAGGGGGCACTGTTGAAACATTTGTCCTCCGTCCTCTTCACAAGATCCAACGCTTTTTTCCCACCCAATATATATATATATATATATATTTTTTTTTTTTGCTAATCCCTACACTGTGCCCCCCTTAGAGGAACCTAGTTTGGGAATTATCTTTTTTCCCCCTCGTTTACCCTCTTGTTTTCCTTTTCTTATCTAATAATGAGGGAGCGCATGCGCCCCGACAGTCTCTCCGTCCTGTCTCCCCACACTCTCTTTTATGTTTCTTGGACATGATGTAACTGGTAATTTCGCTGCTCTGTACTTGTGACATGTGCAATGACAAGTCTCTATTCTATTCTATCACAGAAATTTATTCCATTCCGATTCCTGCATTTCAACCCAAGTCCCGGCTGTGGCGGTGTTGAGGGCTCCAGCAGAAACCAACCTGGTACAGCAGAGCGTCCACCAGCAGAAACCCACCTGGTACAGCAGAGCGTCCACAGCAGAAACCCACCTGGTACAGCAGAGCGTCCACAGCAGAAACCCACCTGGTACAGCAGAGCGTCCACAGCAGAAACCCACCTGGTACAGCAGAGCGTCCACCAGCAGAAACCCACCTGGTACAGCAGAGCGTCCACCAGCAGAAACCAACCTGGTACAGCAGATCGTCCACAGCAGAAACCCACCTGGTACAGCAGAGTGTCCACCAGCAGAAACCCACCTGGTACAGCAGATCGTCCACAGCAGAAACCCACCTGGTACAGCAAGGTGTCCAACATGCTGATGCTGAACACCCGGCCCGCTGCGAAGGGCAGGCGGAACATGAAGGCCAGGTTGGAGCCTCGGTCGCGCTCCTTCTGTTGGGAAGCAGACTTTTTTTGATTCAGTAAGAACAGGCATCTTGGACATTGACGGAGTGGATTACATGTGGAGAGGGGGGAAAGGAACTCTTAGAACATTATGATTGCTTTTATGTCATCAGTTTTAGACTTCTACTTCAGGACTTCTCTCACCTTCTCCAGCTTGGAGAGGGCCAGGGAGTAGCAGTCCTTGGCTCTGAACTGCATGAACCTCATGTTGGAGGGGTGTGTGAGTTCTGTGATGATGCTCAGACTGGGGAACAACCTGCAATGGGAGGGCCTTCGTTAGGCTAGGTTTCAGATGCATTGTGGGCAATAGCCTGAAAACTCAAAAGAAAATACCATGATCTTCCCCCATCTGTTTAACTTAGTCCAATTTCTACTGTGTTATAATACCGTTTTTTAAGGGGAGATGTTCTCTCCATCTAAAATTTGTGGAAGAGATGTAGTCAACTTTCCAAAGCAGAGTGGGGGTGGGGGTGCTGTACGCTAGCCTGACATATGTGTCTACTTCCTGTCCAAATCCTGTCTGAGTTCCAGCAAACATCTTTCTTATCAGAAACAGCTTTAACTGCAATAGTCTTCTTTAAGAGAAACTATTCCATGCAGTTCTATGAATAATGTCGCAGTAGCAGATTTAACAGACCGTTCCACATCAGCGACAGCCGTCTTGTCGACCAAAATGTCTCCAGTTTCTGAATCTAGGTCTTTATCTTATGTAAACATCGACTGTATGTATTTAGCAGGACACAGGGTTACCTGAACATGGTCTGCACGTTGACGATGGTCTTGGCGTCGGCCATGTAGTCCTCCTCAGCGCTCATGGTGCTCTCCTTGTCCACCACCACCAGGTTATCAGCGTACAGGATCCCACACTGCAGCAGGCTGTCCAGACTGACGGGAGACATGCACGCGCATCAGCACACACATCACATGAGCACTCGCACACATGGGCACACACATGCACACACACACACACACACACACACACACACACACACACACACACACACACACACACACACACACACACAAACACACACAAACACACACACACACACACACACACACACACACACACACACACACACACACACACACACACACACTCTGTGTTCAGTCTTTGGTCTTAGGGCAGGGTTAGTTCAGTCCATGGTCTAAGGATAGGGTTAGTTCAGTCTATGCTCTTAGGTCAGGGTTAGTTCAATCTATGGTCTTAGGTCAGGGTTAGTTCAGTCTATGATCTAAGGATAGCGTTAGTTCAGTCTATGGTCTTAGGTCAGGGTTAGTTCAGTCTATGGTCTTAGGTCAGGGTTAGTTCAGTCTATTGTCTTAGGTCAGGGTTAGTTCAGTCTATGGTCTTAGGTCAGGGTTAAGGTTACGGTGCAAGGGTCCTTACTTGTCTATGGTCCCAGCCATATAATACACCATAGGGAAACTGCAGATGGCCTCCAGGAAATGTTTTTCTGGACTAGAGGAAGTACAACACATGCAACAAGAGACAAAACAAACAAACAAATAGCATGTATTTCTGGTATGATGGAGAGCACAAGCTCCACTGGGGAACGAGGGGGACAGAGAATCGGCCAGCAGGGAAGAGCAGCCAGAGATCTGGTCTGAAGGTCATGGTTTGTCCCTGGTAAATGTCTCTCTGTGCTTAAGGCTGTGGTCAGGACAGACCCATGCTGAAGTACATTTACATTAAGGGCATTTAGCAGACGCTTTTGTCAACGGTTAATATACACACATTGACACACCGACACGGAATCAACCGCGGAGTCGACAGCCAGCTCGTCAGAAGCAGTTAGGGTGAGGCGTCTCCCTCAGGGACACCTCGACACTCGGTTACAAGTCAACGCACTCTACCTCCTGAGCTATGCCCACACAAATCTTAAAGAGACCTGAGAGTATGCACATGGTGGCAGATAAAAAAGATACATCACTATCATCATCGGCATCATCATCATCATCACAAAAACAATAAAAGTGTAATTGTTGTCCCACTCAAATGTAAATGTGTTCATTCCATCATTCTTTTGACTTGTTTGCGGCAAGTGAAAAGTGTGCAATTCAGGTTCAAGGCAAATCGGGTTGCTATGGTTACTGGCCGGCGTGGCTGAGGTGGAGCGCAGCACTTTCCTTTTTCTTTTCTGCGCTGAACCACTTAAACGCTGCATCGCTGCTCAGCGAGCAATGATACACAGACGCACAAAAGACCCAACGCCTACACAACCTTGTCCTAAAAGCTACACCTACGTCAGCATATTGAGCCTGTGTGTCCCTGGATGGATTAGTGACATAGAGCGAGGAGGACGAGGAACAGGGGCTTTACAGGAAGCAAGGAAGGAGGAAAAAAGGAAGGAAGGAAGGAGGAAAGAAAGAAAAAAAAGGAATAAGGAAAGAAGGAAGGAGAAAGGTAGAGGAGGGGACGAGAGAGGAGTCAATGAAGGGATTAAAGTAGGGACTATATTATGAAAGAAGGAAGGAATGAGGAAGGATAGAAGTAAAAGAAAAGAACAGAGAGAGAGAGAGAGAGGGAGAGAGAGAGGGAGAGAGAGAGAGAGAGAGAGAGAGAGAGAGAGAGAGAGAGAGAGAGAGAGAGAGAGAGAGAGAGAGGGGGAGAGAGAGAGGGGGAGAGAGAGAGGGAGAGAGAGAGAGAGAGAGAGAGAGAGAGAGAGAGAGAGAGAGAGATGATCCCTGTGTCTGTCAGTACAGTGAGTGTCTGTGATGGTGTCTCACGGGTTGTCCAGCAGCAGTACGATGGGGTGGAGCTCCCTGCGGGGCCGGTAGTACGCCCTTAGAGGCACTATGAAGTTATACAGGCCGTTGCCCGCCGTCTCGGCCGAAACTATAATGACCTTGTTTTCAAAACCATACGCCTTTGCATCTTCAAAGGCGTTGTGCCCGCAACCCTAGAGGATGAGGAAACACAAGAGAGGTGATGTTGGTGGGAGATCACTGGAGGGTAATCAAAGTAGAGGTGACTGATACGGTGGAGGTTAACCTGGTCCAGCTGCAGGCAGCAGAAGGAGGCCTTGTCAGCCAGCAGATGGCACAGAGTCGGGGAGCTGCCGATGTAGGGAGAATTAGGGGGGTAACCTTTCACATACCTGCCAAGAAACACACACATTCATTCAAATGAACACATCGCAAACATAAAAAGCCTGTCACGATGATCATGGTAAGAATCCATTTTCATTATTCAATAAAAGAAAGATCTTTATGATTGGGACACTTCTCTTTGTTTACATTTATGCACTTTAATATACTGTATAAAGTACTGTTACTTAGCCACTTTATCATTTACTTTTCATAGTTTCATAGTTTATAATTTATATTGTTTATACCATCTGTTTTTTTTACCCTGTTTGTCTTTACTTTAACTTTCTATCTATCTATTTATCTATCTATCTATCTATCTATCTATCTATCTATCTATCTATCTATCTATCTATCTATCTATCTATCTATCTATCCATCCATCCATCCATCCATCCATCCATCCATCCATCCATCCATCCATCCATCCATCCATCCATCCATCCATCCATCCATCCATCCATCCATCCATCCATCCATCCATCCATCCATCCATCCATCCATCCATCCATCCATCCATCCATCCATCCATCCATCCATCCATCCATCCATCCATCCATCCATCCATCCATCCATCCATCCATCCATCTAAATATTTTGTACTATTGTTACTAGATAGTGGGAAGTATACTAATGAATGATGGAAAGTCCCACACCCACCCACCCACACACACACACACACACACACACACACACACACACACACACACACACACACACACACACACACACACACACACACACACACACACACACACACACGCACACGCACACAGATACACGACTCTCACTCAGTCAAACAGGGGCCTTTCTCCTCAGAGTAGCTGGAGTCGTCTTCTGACTGGTCGGACAGGAGGTCACATGGTAGGATGGCGGCGGAGTCTGCGATCTCCAGGACGGTCGCGATGCTGGGCCGCCGGCCCCCAGCTCCGTTCACCGTGAGGGGGGCCGGGCTACTGGTGGACGGGTTGGGGGGACTGGTGGTCTGCAGGTCGATTGCAACAGTACCTAGAGAACATAAGGCCAGAAGTGACATGCTATAACATAAGAGTACAATGATCCTGGTCTCTGTATTCTGATGTCACATGGGGGTGGCTAAGGTTGTTTATTGACGTTGAGAGGGATTTGAAGGCAAGGCTCATTCTAAGGTCTGTCGTACTTCAGTAGTAGACAGTTCAGTCCGACAGTAGGCCCTTTTCACAGAGGACATTGTATAAAACACAATAATGATGTGTCCCCTACTTTGATGCACCAGGGCACAGTCCATGGTCAATCTCTGAAATCTTCGCTAGTTTACTCCCTTTGCCCTGAAACATGAAAGAGCAGACCCAACATGTGTGCTAGGAGCGCTACTGTGTTAGACCAATGAGGTACCCCTTAGAAA
>NC_044066.1:2215000-2225000 GCF_902167405.1 Gadus morhua
ATTAGCACACAGTTATGGGCCGTTGTTTTGGGCAGGTAAATGGAGTCAAGCTAGTCTAGGCGATCCGGAGGAACTGGCCAGAGTAATTATATATATATATATATATATATATATATATATATATATATATTTTGGAAGTATTAAATTAAAAAAAAAAAACAATCCCTACAGGTGACCAGCTCGCTGGCTCCAGCAGCAGGTCTACTGCCTCGTGGAAGACTCCTCATGGATGAACGCACTTCAACACTCACTTCATTCGGGCCGTATGAATTGATTGGAAGGGCTTATTATTACATGCCTGCCACAGATAGCGGATTATAAAAAATAATTGTCAGAGCAATTTATAATTGATTACTGTTGGGCGATAAATAGCATTTAAACCAAAAACAATCAAATTGAAATACCTTCCCTAGCTTTAACACTTCACAGATTTACTTTTTAACAACAATTGAATAGACTCGAAGCAGAAAATTGTAGCTGATAACAATTTATTATAACGCCTAGGGCTGACTGACTGGGAAAGGGAAAGGTTTTTAAATGGCAATTTATAACATCATTGCTCATACTTTCAATTTCGGAATGCCTGTGGCCTTGGAACTTAATATTAGAGAGAAGGCAAGACTACACTCAAACATGACAGTACATCACTCCAAACACCACCCATACAATGACAGCAAGATGGATTTGATGCCAAAGCCTAGACTGTTAACAATTGACAATAAATATATCGTATTGTCTTTTCCTATCCACTCTACCACTTGTGCATCTATGTGTGTGTGTGTGTGTGTGTGTGTGTGTGTGTGTGTGTGTGTGTGTGTGTGTGTGTGTGTGTGTGTGTGTGTGTGTGTGTGTGTGTGTGTGTGCGTGTATGTGCGTGTATGTGCGTGCGTGCGTGTTTGTGTGTGCAACCTGTCGTTGTTCTGGAAGCCCTGGTCTCCAAGAAGGAAGTCCCTGAAGCGGAAGCGGGGTGCTAGGGGGGGCACCTGGCTCTCCAGGGTGGAGGTGTCCAAGATGATCCCGCTTTTGAAGGGGTCGCACTGGGGAGAAACCGGGGTGGAGCTGGGGGGGTCAAACCATGCAAATATCACCCATTTCGGAGGTAAAAATGTGATGTTATTATTAAGTTAATTTGATAAAATTATTAAATTTTGTATTGTTATAATATAAAGCCTATATATTTTGATTTATTTAATAGTGATTATCTGACAAGATCAAACACATATAACAATCAAATAAAATGCAATGCAAAGTTATTTGCGCACCAGATTGCGTTGGTCTTACCTTGTTTTGTGATCGTTTGTGGTCCCATCATCGTTGACAAATGTCTGGTTGATGTAACATTCAGAGCACATGTTGACGGGAGACCCATCAGACGGGATGGATGTCAGGTCTCTGTCTGTAGACTTCACTTCCCGGGTCATCGGTCCAGGTCTGCGCTCCAGCGGTCCTGAAAGTCCCTCTCCAAGACAGGTACCAGGCAGACTAACTCTGTACCTTCACACCCACTGTCGTCCTGGATATTTCTGTCACACATCAACCAGGGGCTGTTTGGGAGTTTTTTATGAAACGCAGCTTCGGTGAGTCACAAATAGATACCTCCATGAATTCATCGCTTATGATCAATTATCCAATAATGCACTGGGAGAAGCCTCGAGGTATGAAATCCATACACAGGTACATACTTATTTAGATAACATACAAATGACTAGGAGTAATGGACGTACAGTTTTAACAGCCTTCTCCAGAGAAAACCCAGGACATAAATGTCTAATAATTGATGACAGAGGCCTAGTGCCCCCAAGTGGATAATGAAGGCCACTTCAATCATAATGTTCACATGAACTTGGAAAGGGTAATGCTGCCCTAACCCTGCCTCCGGCTAACATAAAGTACAGAATATACAGAATACAAGTATTCCTAGACAGAAAAACGTCTTCAATGAACCCAGGCCAAGGAAGCAATTTGTATGAATTAACAGAATAATGCATTCTCCAAATGTCATTTAAGGATTAAAAAATGTTGGTTGGCATATACCATTCAATTTTAACGGTAGGTTTAGAATCTAACATAAAATATGAAATTGTAACGGCATGTTAAGAACACCTTGTGTAATGACTTTAAAAAGTTTGTGTCATAGTGTGGAACTTGGATTAATCTAAATTAAATATTAAAGAAAAAAAATTTAAAGGTAAATAATTTGCACATAAACACGCAATCTAAATGTATTCAAAGAATTGTTTATTTTGAATGGGCTTCATCATAACTGGCATATCCAACCATGAACATGCCAACTCATACAGCTCGATAAGGAATTAGAATTCAATCATTTACCAAGCATACATTGTAACCCCTACACTCATTTTTATTTCAAAAAAAATAATAATAATACAAAGAACAATTATTCGGCTCCATCCGTGCTGACGGCAGCCACCGCTGCCACATAGTACGCCCCCTCTCTCAGGTAGGTCCTCAGCTGCAGGTAGTTCCGGCTCCCGAGGATGGTGGCGGCTGTGGACGTGCTCACCAGAGCCCCCACCAGTGCAAACTTGGCATCCTTGGCTTCCTTGGTCTTCCCTGTGGAGCGGTCCACGATGAACTCCATGAAGCTGGGCGTGCCGATCATCAGCCTCTGACCCCAGGGTTGAGGTGCGATGGCCTGGGAGTTTAAGAACACACACAGACTAGTTCAAACATACGTATTTGTATTTTAGGGGAAAACAGGGAATGCACTGCGTGTAAAGCTTGGTTGGAAGTCTATTGCCAAACCTCCTTGACACTGAATTACTATATGCAGTGTCAAGTTGTAGGCCAATTGGTCAATAGTTTCTTCCATTTTCTTGAGGGACATGCATCCACAGAGTTGTTGAAGTGCAAAACTATCAAATATATTGCCCAACATATTACTCATGCTGTATATGTTCACTGTCCAATTTCTCTGGGTTACAACATCGTTGGACACAATTTGGATGTTAAATATAGGTCTTGTCGTTTATAGATATTTTATTATATTATTTAACAGGTATAGCACAGGTATAGCATATTATGTCTTCAAGGTAAAGTATAAATACAAATATTTTAAATATTTCTGGACGGTGAAAGATTTTTTTCTTGAAGAAACTGTCGCCCAAAAGTTTGCCGCCCTTCTTGGACGTCCTACATTGTTGCTCTTTGGTTAGTGTGTCCCTTTCTTCTTTTTCCTTGGATTTATTAGAAGGCGACACTGTGTCGGGCTCGTATGAGGTCACAATGCTGTCGGCGGTGGAAACGCGAGCCGTAACGGAGCTGGGTCAAGCTGCACCTTCACTACTGGGCCAAGGCGTGCTGGGCCGAGGCGCACCCGCCGGTGGGAACACGCCGTAAGTGTGTTGTTGAGTTGTGGGACTCACTGTGAAGACACGCAGGCCGCTGCAGTGCAGCTCAGGGAAGGGCTGGGTGCAGATGTTGGTGATCATGTCCATGGGCTTGTTGGCCAGCAGGAGGAACCAGGACTCTGTCAGAGCCAAGAGATCCTCGCTCTGGTGTTCTACCTGCAGACCCAACACACTTTATTTCAGAGGCCACTTCAGGCGGCACAACATCAAACCATGCATGATACTTTTTATTGATACTGAATTGTGCACTCTGTTGTTTTTGCCATGCATTGAAATCTCCCGTAGGGTATACTACAAACCTTGATTAGTGGGTTAGCGAGGTTTGCTGCACTCAAAGCCTAGGTTAGTTGTGAAACGAAAGTCGCTTTTAGCGTTGCTGCATCACCATGGTGACATTATTATGCTGCCAACCAAACCTGGTTGGGAGAAGGTTATCAGCTAAGACTTTCGGGTTGGATCGGCTACTTAAACCTTAGCGCGGCTTCCAAGCCCCTCCTTTGACGATGTCGTCACCATTTGTGGGTGTTCCTGTGGACCTCAGAGTACGTAGCGTACTGGGGTCTCTCCGGGGACTGAGGGTCTTTCGGGACAGATCCGATCCCTTGCCATTGCCTGAGAATATTCTTTATGAGATATACAGGTTTCATCAGTGGGTATTCGCTATTTTATAGTCTGTGTAGGCAATGCTACACAAAGAAGCTGTGCACTGACTGTTGCGAAAAAATAAGGTGTCCCGAGCTATTCGCAAGGCTGTAGCTGCACTCAATACATTGCTAAATGTATTTGTGGTGTTACCCAGCTTTTTTTTTGGATTTTATAGACTTTCAGGGAAAGAAAACCTCTGCCTCCTTAAGAGAGTGGTAGACTGGAGGTAGGTTGAATTTCTGCGTGCGGGGTTCGTCCCCCAAGTGATGTGCATTTATGTGTAGCTTAAAAGGTCCCAAATCTCATATGGTCCCAATACTCATATTCCATATTGTCATATGGAATATAATTATTCGTTATGGAATTATATTTTTGTGCTTATTAAGAACTTGAACCCATGTTCTCAAGGCCGTGCTGGCACCACATCTAGATGGGATAAAAGGCATGATGATGGACAGGCGAGATTTGAACCCCGTCACGGGCGTTAGGATCTACTAATCCCCGGCCTACGCCACCGCCTATGCATCTCAGCAGTTGAAAACATATGCCATACATAGGATGTATTTAAATCCCTAAATTAAAGAATAAAGGATAACGTTGCTCTTGCATTTTGAAATCATCATCACTCTATTGGGATTAATGGGGAACAATTCTCTTTTTTTTCTCAAGTTATTTTTTTAAACAATATGCAGAATCCTTTCACTTACGAATTTACACGATCTGCAAATTTTTGCCAGCACGCTTCCCTAGCCTTATTATGTGCAGCTGTGTTTCCCATAGCTGTTATCTGATTCTTGAACTCCTCATAGGAGTTCATTAAGACTATCTATTCCTCTTGAGTGAAATATACTGCTCTTGATCAATCCATTTTGTAAAGGTGAGTAAAATAACGCGATAAACGCCCCTTTTAAGGGAACGCTCATTGTTTTGTGAGTTTTGTATTTCTCGATCCAGGTTTCCAAAGACAGGCTGGGTATGTTCAGCCGCTTCGTAGTATACCCAACAGATCTCCCATTATGCACTTGACTACCACTAAAAAAATAAAAATAAAAAATAATAATAATAATAATAATAATAATAATAATAATAATAATAACATCACTGCAGGTGCATTTTCTGAAGAAAATCTGTGTGGTTGCATTAACTAACATATGGTATGCACAATATTCCATGAGAATGCTAACATGCTAATGCTAGCAAGGCTTATGAGTAGGGAAGAGATGTCGCAGTTTTGTAGCAGACTTGTGATTGATTGAATTATGGGGCTTTTTAGTTTAGTTTCTATGTGTACTATGTGTACCAATAGTTTATATGTGTACTAAGTTTCCTTGACTTCCATTAAAAAAACAGCTTCCTGAGCACCTGCAACATTGGAAATCTGAAATTGACAACATATTTTTTGGAGCTATCCAGTCAAAATTTACCACATTGCCCAAATATTTCAAGGTACAGCTAAATCTATCCAGACGGACTTTATGGGTCTTTGAGGCAAAACGATTCAGTATGTCCAATAAGGCCAAAATAGTACTTTTCAGAAGTAAGGACCTCCTAACTTGCGGTTTAAATATGTGTATGACAACCCCTTGGTGTTGGATTTTAGCTCATGTTAAATAATATTAAGATCTATAAATATAAAGTACAGTATATAAATTATTTTAAATCTCAAAAATAGCGCACTGCACTGAATTGCAAAAAAATTGGCAGTTGGCAAAAAATACAAATAACAAAAAACATGTTAATAATGTGGCTGGTTTTGCAACCACACTAATATAAATCAAAATTTTCATCAAAATATGCAAAAAAAACGTAACTGTTATTGTTACTCCAAATGTGATAGTTTGCCTTGTGTTCTTTGGTTGTTGTCAGAATAACTTGTGGGGTTCTTTTGATACAACCATGAGTTAGAGGACAACATGTAAAAGAAGAGGAGGCCCACCTCTAGATTGAGCAGCTGAGCGATGGCATCCAGGCTGCGCACCCTCATCTCCGTGGCTCCCAGATGGGCCAGCTGGCTCATTCTGACCAACACTGCCTTGAACTGTTCTCCTGTAACATACAAGAAACGGATACTTCAAATACTTCATTGTGTATTCATGACAGCAGTGCCCAAGCTGTCATTCAATAATTAAAAGGAATTGAATCAGCATTTGCTCTTAAAGAAGGGACTAGATGTAAGAATCAGAAATTCATTCTAATTTCTGATCCCTTCAGTGAACAACAGCCTGCTAGAGGGCACATTGTATGCCATGAAACTGCTGCAGCTGAATAAATGGAACTCCCACACTCACCGGTCTTCTGTAGGACCTGTTTGCCCTCCACGGTTGAGCCCACTAGGCCCAGCGTGTCCAGAGCCACCCCGGTCATGACTGGGTCGGGGTCCAGGGCCATCTCAAACACCTTGTTCTGGAAGGCCGGGTACATCTCACACACCTGCTGGGGGCTGTCTGTGATCGCCAGGGTCCCAAAGAACTTCACCAGCCCTACAGAAGAGGCATTCCAGGGCCATCACTCAGAGGCACGTTGCTTGTACCCTCACCGCTCGTTTTCAAGTGTTTTTTAGAAGCACATAAAAAGTTGAAATATTTTTCCAAATATTTTCAGCGCAAGGCGCGACGTTGCAGCGCTCATCAATGTGACACTTGGCCCCGGAAGTCAGGGAAATTAGGGAATAGGTACTAATTTAGCACGTCCTTCCTGCTGTTTCGCCCCCCACGCTTTGCTAAAGCGTCTAGAGTTGGCCATGATAACAACAGTTATAACTAAATAATGGCAATAAACTTCAACTTGTTTAATTACTTCACCGTCTGGTAGGGCTGCTCGAATACGGAAGAAAAAAAAATCATAATCACGATAATTTTGGATAATATTGAAATCACGATTATTCAAACTTTTATTTTTCACTTTGAAAGCATGATGTATTTTTCAGCACGTCTCTCCCAAAAAACACTTTGAAATTTCACCTGAAAAAATACACTAAATGGTCTAATAGAAAATGTTCAAATCTAAAATAATGTTCAGATATGTATCCAGCTATTCTGCACTTTCTATATAACATTTAATAAAAAAAGAAAATCGAAAACTCGATATTCGTTTTGTGATCGTTTTACGCTAAAATCGAAATCGCGACCAAAATTCGATCAATCGCTCAGCCCTACCATCTGGGACTCACCAGGGAGGTACAGGGAGGAGAAGGGGTCTGTGTTGGCTCCTTTGATCATGTTGGAGATCTTGTCCATCACCCCCTGCTGGGCCAGGTGCTGGCGTCCATGCTGGCTCTGGGCCAGACCTGTCACCATCTCGATGGCTGTTGCCCTGTAGGCAGCAAACATCACGCAAGAAGATAGTGAAGGAATCAGCAATAGAAGGGTTAATACTGTTACTTCAGGAAGAATAAAGGCTCTAACATAAGCAGCCAACTGTTTCCAGTGTTCTTAGACATCACATTGTGTGTGAGTGCTTGTCCGCGTTTGTTTGTGTCAGTCGTCTAGCTGTGACTACCTGATCAGAACGTCCTCTCCCATCAGCTCAGCCAGCAGCTGGGAGATGAAGCTGCTACTGGCGCAGTAGCCCAGGGAGATGTCAGACACAGACGCTATGTCCACCACCAGCTTGGGAAGCGATCCATAAAAACAACAAACTTATTGTTAGTGCACTCAGGGTCATTTCAAGCAACTCCATGCCAGACAGAAGATCAGATTTTGACGTTTATGAAATCGGAATAATTTTACCTCATAAACTCTGTATCGGACAATGTCGCTTATCTCCATCACATCCTTCATGTCTTTGAGAAGACTGCTGCGGAAAAGTTTGTCCAGGCCGGCCTTGGAGTGGCTCAGTTTGGACAGGGACAAAATGGCCTACAAGAAAAGCAAAATGAATAAAGATCAACCCTGTGCTTCTGGACCATGTCTAAAAGTGCTTCTAGGAGGTGTGGATCATTTAATATGGTCACCTGTTTGGCCACGGCTATGTGATCCCCACCAATGCAGTGGATAACCTCTTGAAGGATGTCATCGTTGTTAAGGATTTCAGTGACAGCCTCTGGATGGGCCACTATCCTACCGATCTGATGTAGAGGAAAAGTATAAACGATACAACGCATGACAGGGTCAATGCTGTATTGAAACACCACATAGATTAAGTGGATAGTACCTGTGTTAAGGCCAGTATCTTAACCCCCTCGGCGTGATGAGTTAACCCCCCCTGTAGAGCCTCTCTGAAGTCCTGGGCCAGGGACACCGGGCTGAGGGCCACCAAGAGGCGCTCCAGAATGTCGACACATAACTCAATCTGTTCCCTGGATAAACCAATGACATTCAATCACCGTATAATACGAATGTATGCATACACATAAGCTAATGAGGACATGAATTACTGTATCTTCGTTGTCAACAATAGGGATGTAGTAGACTGACTCAGCAGACTGATCAGACTCCACTGTATGGACAAAACCAACCTTTCAGTTGTGCTCAGAAGGGAGAAAATGACGTCGAAACGATCTCCTGTGACCGAGTCACGCAGTGCGCTTATTGGGATGGATAGAATCGCTGTTTTCAGATGTTTGAGTTCTTCAATTGGATCTTCAATATCGGAGATTTCCGCCAACAAGCTGTCTATGGACGCCGCCATGACGGATCATGTTGTGGAAAGCGACAGCCAATCGTCAGGTTCACACGCAGGCCACGTGACTTATGTATCGCGAGATTTGTTAATATATGTAGTAATATATCCTTCTACATACTGATCTATGTAGCAGTAGTTCATCAGCTATACACATCAGATTATATTTTATTAAATTATATCAGATTATATTACATTATTTTGGGTTCTGTCGCAACATCTCACGAACTGAATGTGCCTGTGTGACAGCTAAGGAAAGTTGTTATTTTGGTAAAAAAAAATCCCTTGGATTTTTTTTGATTGATAGTTAACTGACGCTCACATTAGTGAGGTAGAATCAGAATCAGAATCACTTTTATTGCATCTTATTGTATAGTACACTAGAGGCTTGGTTCCTCAAAACATAGCAGCAACAGTACAAGATAGAATAAATAAAGACAATAAACCATAAGAAAAACTAAGTAAAATATATTAAATAAGTAGTAGCATCAATAATAATAATAATAATATGTAATGAGGTGCAATAAAGTGTTAAGTGTAGGGTGTTCAAGTGGTAGTGGTAGCAGCCACAGGTAGTGTTATTGCGCAATAAATAAATGCTGTGCAAATGCAATAGACAAGTATGTGGTTAAATACCAGTCTGTTGTTGTAGTGTGCGTGCGGATGGTTTGGGGGAAGTGTGTTTCTCAAGGAGCCTGACTGCTTGGGGAAAAAAACTGTTTGTCATCCTCTGGGTTTTGGCCCTTAGGCTTCGGTACCGCCTCCCTGACGGCAGTAGCTCAAACTGTTTCTGGTTGGGGTGGCTGGGGTCCCCAATGATTAGAAGGGCCTTTCTGACACACTGGGCCTTGTAGGTGTCCTGGGTGGAGGGAAGCTCACCCACTCATCAGGTAAAACATACCCTTACCATACCAATAGTTAACGGACACTCACATTAGGGAGGTGAAACACTGAACTTCCCGAGGTATGTTGATATGCAGTGCTACGTATATTTTTTTAATATAATCAAGACTTCATTTGTTAATAGACTTATTCACATTCCATTAGATAACCAATTTAATCATTTCATTCAACATTTATCAACAACAACATCAATATTAGATTTGGTTCATTCAGTGGTCAATTAATAAAACATTCCTCAAGTGAATGTGAATTTGTAAGAGGGGGTAATTTGACACCCTGTTTTCTGTTTTCTGTGCCACTTGTTGGGTGATGGATTACATTTCCCCTTGTCCCCGCCCCTCATGTTCACTGTCTCTGTACCGAGGTTTGCCTCCGAGCCCCCGCAGACCTATTCAGTGTACCAGGGTTTGGACAGCATAATGGCTCTATACATTTTTGACTTGCCTGCCCTCTGAACCTCT
>NC_044066.1:2230000-2242500 GCF_902167405.1 Gadus morhua
GATCTTCAGAAGTAAGGCCGTGGGGTACTTTTCTTTTTTTACTATTCTAGTTTTATAAGTTGATTTTCTGAATCATGACATGGATATTTGATGGTCTCCGTCTTACACTGACTTTAAATTAACCGTACTGAATGGAAAGAAATAGTTTGTTTTGTTCATAAGCGCCAACCTATTAAACGATTCCCAGAAAAGCGTTTTACGATACTCAGGTGCCACATAGAAGTGGAGGAACATACACACGCACGCGATGAGGCCGATAGCCAACCACACGCATGCGTTCAGCGAGACCCAGATCTATCATTATCCCAACCTGTCGCCTATGAAAACATGAAGAAGGGAGCGCTGAACGTGGGCCCATCGCGTCACCATCCGCCGTTCCTCCAGTTAAATTATACCTATTTAGATGTGAGGGTGGAATAGGGCTGCACATGAAGCACTGCGCTCCGCACCGCTCTCCCTCTCACCTCGCATCTTCCCCCGGCGCCTGGAGGAAGCTAATGGCTGGTGTTTCTTATGATTGGTACCAACATTCGTGTTGATGGCTCCTTCGTTATTATGGGCTCTTTTTTGTCTTTGCACTTTTCTGTCTCGCACTCTTTGTGCCTAAAAGACAGGTTCCCCTCCCGTAGCCCTTATTGAGGGGTGCCTCTTCAAAGGCTCGCTGCATGGGGATGGTTGCTTCTGGGTGGAGGCCTTTTCTCCTCAAGAAGCGTATCAGATCACAGGTTTATTAAAGGGCTGCATGTTGCGATGGGTTCTGCCCTGCGGTGTCACTCCCCTCTACTTTGTCTAATTCGATCGCATGGCGATGAAGACTTCTGCACACAGCCAGTCGCTGTGATGTGCAGTGAGTCAAGGTTTGCCTGATGCTGTTGGAAAAACAGGGTTTCAATTCTAACACCAAAGTGAAACAAACACCTTAGTGTATCTCATGTACACTTTTGCACATGTTAGGATCCTTTAAATGGTCTAAATGTGCAAGGGAACTAACATATCAATCAACCATAGGTTGATATGTTAGTAAGAGTAAAACGGAAAAGTAAATAAAGTAATGTTGATTGAGTGGAAACACAAAGAGAATTGTTATGTATAGGGACATATGATGGAGCCAAAGGAAAGCAACTTTAAACTACTTTTAAAGAGCTGAGCTCCTCATGAAGAAAATAACCAAAACCCTGACTAGCCTAGCTAGCAACAGTGAAACAAAACATACACGGGTAGCAATCAACGCTTACCTAATCTCTAGACAAGGTGACCTACATGAGAGAAGGGTACCCCAACTATCCGAGTGTCTCTAGACAAGGTGATCTATGTGAGAGTAGGGTACCCCATCTAACCGAGTGTCTCTAGACAAGGTGATCTATGTGAGAGTAGGGTACCCCAACTATCCGAGTGTCTCTAGACAAGGTGATCTATGTGAGAGTAGGGTACCCCATCTAACCGAGTGTCTCTAGAAAAGTTGATCTACGTGAGCTGTGTAAAGGGCCCCCCTTCCTCCCTTCCCAGGGAGGAAGGGGGGCCAACACACGAGGCAGGTTGCACATGGAAAAACAAACAAATAGGGAACAGTTCAACATAGAGCACATGCCTGCAAAGTTCAAAGAGAGCTAGCTCCTTCCTGGGCTGTTGCCTTTAATCACTAAATAATCGCCCTCCTCAGATGTGCAACTGGCAACTCAAGGCACGTATTAGCATAAATAAGTTAATGTCATCTAACCTTGTGATGTTAGCTTTGATGGCATCAAAGATTACGGACTTCTAGGTTCCTTCAATAATTTAGCTCTCCTACAAATTTCAGAAGGTAGTAATTAGTCATTACTAACTTTACAAAATGTTCTTTTTTACTCTTTGCATTGTTTCTATGATTGTATGATTGTTGATTGTTGTTTATTCATGCAGTAGTGATCTTGAGCCCGGTTTCTGTCTATTCACTTCTCAACTATGTTTCGGGGAGATGGGCTCGATCCCACTCTGAGGATCACCTCAGAATGGGATCTCCAACTGAACTGAGCAGAGGGTTTGGTACAATGTCAACCAGTGCATGCTTAAGCCCGATTGGTGAGACGTTGCCTAGTAGGTGGAGATTCTTAAACCTATCATAGGGCAGGGATATTTGTTTCATTGCTGCCTTTTTTTTTTTCCATTCTTAGGGAGAGTTATTTATGATAATGCTTCTTTTTTTATCTTGGAATAACACGTTTCCCTGTGGGTACATCAAATGAATAGCATTTGTTGAAGGATCGCATTATTCTCGGGTTTTACACATAGTCGTATTGTTGCTTTTTTAGAAAGTTAACTACATAAAACCTCAAATTACCAGACTCAGACTCCCATAACTGAATGAAGAAACGGGCTGACTCAGCAGACTGCGACGGCTATTCTGATGTGCCATGCTGAGCTGCTCAAATCCTCGCGTGGAACCACTTTGTTTTGGATCAGGTGGCAGTGAACCATGCATGTTGCTTTTATTTGGTTAACTCTCCTTCCTATTGAGTTGTTTTTGTTTTTGCTCTTGCAACCTTTGAATGATTCTTTAGGTGTGCCTGACAGTCTCAGGCAAGCTCTGGTGCACAGAGATACAGAATGAACCTGGCATGAAGAGAACTATAGCAGATGACAGACAGACAAACACATAAATACAAACACACATTCCTCACTGCTGTGGTGGGAGGACTGAGTCTGCGTCCAGAAGCCTTCCAGGATGTGAAGGTCGGGCCTTGCCCTTGGTCATCTGCTATGTGGGGAATGTCGGGGAGGAGGAGTGTTGTCCAAACGTCTATACTCATTTCATTTGGCCTTCTTCTTAAAGACCCAGCCCACAGGGATCCAATAATGCAAAGCGGCAAAAGAGTTTACGTTGTAAAGTAAATTAATAAATTAGTTAAAATGGGTATTCATTTGTTTCTGTAAATCCTTAGCTACACCCATTAATAATTTAGCACAATATAGCATCCCCCATCCTCATCTTTGGCATGCCCTCTACTCCACAGGTCGATTTAAGTTTTGCCCTTTACCCTTTCCTTTTGCCTAGCCCATGTTTAAATATCCCAGGTCAAGGCTAATGAAGGCCATGAGTAATTTTACGCATGGATGTATAGGACCATGTTTTGAGTTTGGTTTCTTTTTTTTCCTTTATGTAAACCCCTGGGGAAGCTTTACTGTAAGTTCGACACATTTTTGTTCAATTGAGTGAAATGACAAGCTCTGGGTTTTCTAATTATTTCACCAGTTAAAATTCATAGCCATTAGTCATAGTAAAAAATCGTTTAGGGGTCAAAGTATAGTAAATCCTTTAATTTCTACATACTTTCTGACTCATTTCCTTGCTCACATGTCACTTCCTGTCCATTTGGTTCTGTGTGTATAAAAAGCCACAGAGAGCTTTGCCCCCCGGGTGATGCTGGCTGCCGTGCGTCACTGCAGTACACCAGAGGCTGCCCGCGCTGTTTGCCTGGGCTGGTCATCATGCTGCTTATGGTCCACACTGTGTTTGGAGAACCATTATTTTTGTTGGCTGTGACCATTTTGGTTTATAATCTCTACTTATGAAACCTTTAGGCCTACTGGAAATACTTAATCCATCTTATAAAGGAGCCAGTAGGGGTCAGGCGTCTTGCTCAAGGATAGTTGGATTACACAGACCTTGGGATTCAAACCAAGAACCTTTTGGGAATCCAAAACCATAACCATTAGACCACTTGTAGGTCTTTGCTTTTGATCACGATGATGATCACTTGGATGGAAGATTCACTTTATATCAGACGGGTTGGTAGAGAAAGTGGAAACATTATGTCATTGGAGATATTTTAGGGATTGTGAGTATAGGGGAGGTAAAGGAGGAACGGAAGAGGCCTCTGTGTCTCTACCTGCAGATTTATGTTTGTGTTAGGTTGACTCTCCCCAGCTGTCTCCTCTCACTACTTGCAAATAAATAACTCTGGTCTGAGACCTGAGTGGTTCAACCCCCAAATGGCTCCTCTGGTGTGTGTGTTTGTGTTTGTCTGTGTGCGTGTGTGTTTGTCTGTGTGCGTGTGCGTGCGCGTGCGCGTGTATAATGAGCCACCAACATTATATAGTGTGGTTGTAGTGTAGTGTAGAAGGTCCTTTGAAAACAACATCAACACTTAATCCACATTATCTTAAATTCACAGGACTAAAAATAGTCAAAAAATAAACACAACTAGAAAAATAGGATAAATTATCCTGCTTGGCATGTCTAACTTTCAGAAATCAATTGTTGATGTTGTGTTTAAGCATTTCTGGTTTTATGAGGAGAAAAATTCAGAATTGTGTCTCTAGTTGTGCAGCCCTAGCCATCTGCTCAATATTCCCAACACTAGAAGGTGTGAAAGCACCTTAAACATGAGCTCCATTGCCTTGCTCTGTATTCCCTCTGAATGTCAGAGAATTAGAAGAAAATACCTGTGGTCTAACAATATTTACACCATTTGTAATGTTAGAAACTTAAGAGAATCTGAAACACTCACTAACTTGCTGGACACACTCACATACACTGTCACATATAGGGTTAGTATCTTCTTTGAACTCGTTTTTATTTACTGTTTATGTGTGTGCATCCAGTGTGGATGTGCCAAGTGCTCCCACACCAGCATTCCTTCCCCGTCTGTGGCTTCTATGAATACAGTACTGAACACCAGGAAGAGCTCCACCCCCGTCTAGGTAGAAAGTCTTACCCTCTTGGGTTTGTTGGAATATGTACGAGAGAGGGAAAAGCCCGCAATACTGACCTAGACTTCATGAGATAGTGGGAGAGGGAATTGGTTTGCTATTTTCTTTTATATCCTATTATTACCTAAGCTAAAGGAAACACATACCCGAGACAACTATCTGTAAACAGAAAGTACGGCGGCCTTGTTCTGGACTCAAAGTTGCCAGAAGAACTATTGTGTGACACAAGCCTACTGTGGACCAATATATTACCCAGAATAACATCTAGACAGCAGGATGGATTCATGCACCCTGTCTGTGCAATCAGTGTGTGGTAACACACTGAAAATAACCAAAGAAAATAAAGACATCAATATACAAACAGATATGAGCCCCGAGAGCAGTAGAAGAAAGATTAATAAACTGTTACGTATTTTAAGCACATAAGCTGCCCCCACATAGCCACTAGGAAGCAGGATCGAACACACAAGCTGCATTACCCTCACATAGCCACTAGGAAGCAGGATCGAACACATAAGCTGCAATAACTACTCCAGCCACAGATGGCAGCAACTTTAGACAGGTGTGGATGGCGGAGCCATTACGTCACACCGGCCACACCCACTTCACATAGGCCACGCCCACTTGACGATCACAGCGCGGAAAAAAGATTGAGAGGCCAGAATCAATAGGTAGCCCCGCCGAGAGGACCGGGCCTATGCCCGGGACTCGAAGTAGTGCACAATATTATTCTCAATACGCGTTAGATACAATTCCCTCCCTTTTGCTTCTTAGTTACCATACCGAAATAAGCCTACTTTAACAAATAAAATGAGTTAAAAGCGACCAAGGATTGGACTACTTTCTCACAAATTAAACTAAAAAATAAAGACACAAATAAGTGGTACAAACAGCTGATTGTGTGAAGGTGTATCCCCCTTGTGCTCTTCATCAGTGAAGGGGTCAGGGGTCACCACTACATCAGGGACCCCGTCTCTCTGGGCCTATTCATCGCAAAGAAAACAGATGAGAATGTCAAGAGGCCAGGCCTAGGCTAACAGGAAGGACTTTAAAAGCCTCACCTTTCATCTGGGGTTAAATGAAGCCTTTTGATGGACGTTTGTGTGTGAACCAGGTCTCTCAGGCCCGTCAGTGTGTGCCCCTTCATGGGGCAAGCCCCCCTCATCCACAAAGGCCTGCTGTTTCCACCAGGAGGCAAACACACCAGGAATACTCAAGCGCCTCTTTGGCCGACCTGTTTGGACTTCTGCAGGAAGCTGAGAAGAGCGTGTAAAGGTGTGACTGTATGATGATATTAATGAGTTTTGTAGAAAGGGCCCATTCAAAATAGTGCCTGAGAAGCTAAAACACGAAAAAAAATTAAAAATAAAGATGGAAGTCAGAGTGGGAATTCAGTTGGGGCTTGTATTCCGCCCTACGAATAACTAAAATGAATTTCCCAAACTCTTATGCTATCTTACCCTATAGCAAGCCGGAAACATTGAGAAACCGACAAATAAATGATTTCCTAGTTTAACCAGAAATGTAAATCAAACCCAAAAACTTTAGTAAAGAGAAACACAGATGTACTCACAGAACAGTAGGAATAGGAAATAGACACTAAACATAGAATACCCTGAGGGCTTTTTTACAGAGCGTTGGCTTTAGACAAGCCTGTCATTAAGGTTTGGTTTACTGGGACAAGTGCGGTGGTTTATGCTGGGATGGCCTCTCTGGGACAAGGCAGCAACACAGGACTGGATCCATGTTGGGAAATGACAGTGGTGGACTGCTCCCAGCTGGGGGCGGCCAGGGATTGGGTGCGGGAACATATATATATACAGTATATATATATATATATATATATATATATATACGTAATTTATATATATGCTTAAAGGGGAAAATATAGCTTGTCATTTTGTCATTTTAACTATGGAGACAAGCGGTTTCCAATAACCTTGAAGATTATTGGCTTGTATTTATTTTTTGAGTCCACTCCAGCTAAAGCCCCATGCGGTATTGTCAACAGAGTATCATTTGGTTAGTAGCTACAATATATTTACCTAGAAAAAATAAATAAAAATTAATAGAAAAAAAAGAATTCTCTATTTACTCGATTTGTTGGTTAAAGTTACCCAGCAATTATCTGAGGGACACTCAATGGGAGCAAGTGTCCCTGCCTCAGGAGATTATCCATGAATTCAGCCTCTGTGATGCAAGGGCATGTTGACCCTTGGAGGGAGGGAGAGATGTTTACCTGAAGAAGTGCTGGTGGATTTCCTCCTCACTCTAGGGTCTTCAGGTGCCACTGGACTTGACACTGTACATTTAACACGGCCCATTTAACATTTACTGGTGTAATGTGCTTAAAAACATGTTAGTTAATCTAGTGCTCTCACAGTGAATGCTGCAGTGAGATTTAAATAGATTTCTGCAACATGATAACTAACATGACATCTGGTTACCATTGACAACATAGAAAAAACATGTGTAATTAAAAAAAGCCCAACTATATCCCCCGAGCATATCCCAGAGATTTATATCATCATCAATCAAAATTTTATATCATCATATCCTGTTTCTTCATTCAGAACAATAAGGTGACAAGGCAAGCAGTAAACTACCAAGCATGCAGCGTTCCTCAGACTACAGACGTCGTAAGGATACCAGAAAAAGGAGCAAGGTGCTTATTTGTCTGGGAGAAAATAAGTATGCTGTCTGATGGAAATGTGTAGCCCTTATCCCTCTGCCAAAGCCACATACAATGGTTCAGCAGCAGAAGCAGTGTGGAATACATGTCTTACAAGGCCAAATACACTGCAGGTATAAACACCGGGTCTAAATATTATCATGGCTAGTATTTATTTTGGCTGTGTGGAGGAAATGATGATGGTGCCTTGGCTCTACAGAACACTAGTCCTGTGGGGAAGGTCTGGTGCTGGGAAAGAGAGCAGAAGAGCGTGTTCTGGGCTCCATTAGAGCTGCACTATGCTGCTGTGATGATTACACCAAGGTGGAAGCATTGGATATGTTAAAATATGTAAAAAAAAATCAACACATTTGAACACTTATTACGTTTTCAAATCTGCTGTATTTCGGTTTTCAATGGGTAATTAAAGTAGCATGCGGGGAGCCCTGGTGGCTCACCGGGTAGAGATCGTACCAATTAGGCTCAGTCCTGATCGTAGTGACCCGGGATCAAAATAAACAGTTTGAGAAATTATTGATTGTATCTACGTATATGTGCCCATAACATAGCCCTTTATGGGAATCCAAGTCCCTCTGTCTCTTTTCATACGTTCAGGATACAATTATGGTAGACAGCTATGCAAGTAAAGTTTTTCATATTCATCTAACCTGCCATTTTGTAATTGGCTGGGTGGTAGGCTATGCCCAGCTGTGGAATTAAGTTTTTTATTCTTGATTTGTGGCATGTTTGCTGCTTCTATTTGAATATTGTGCTTTTAAGGATGGATTAACCAAACGGGTTCGCCTCATGGCGTATTCTCTATATAGACATACAGAATGCTAATTGTGCTGTTTAGCGGCATTCCCAAACCACCCTCGGAAGGGGTTGAACTAGCCACCCCAGGATAGTAAATTGGATGCCAGGCTAGAACTGTTTACTGAAGCCATCGCCTCTGCAATTATGATGTTCCTGAAAATATAGCTGGACGGTATGTCGCCTGTCAATTCATATTTCCAAAATGTGGTCCAGGTAATCTCATCAGTGCAAATTAGGTTTGTTAACGTGAGACACAATTCTAAAAGCTCTCAGATTCAGAAGTTTGTATTAAACAATGGATAATTTATTTATGTTGTTCTTCATTGATGTAGCTTATAATATTAAGATACAATATGTGGCTCACTCAGTGAGCTAACTAGCTGTTTAGTGTTCAGCATATGTCAGTTAGCAATAGTTAGCTATAGAGACAGAACAGTCCTGGTGAAATGACTGCTCTTGCGCCTGAATGTATGCAGCTGAGAACACACACATTAGACTGAAATCCTGCTCCCTTACTCGTGAACAGCTACATAACTTGCCTGTTGACGATAAGAGGATCCATTCGCAAGGGCACATGCACTCTGTCCAACGCTCCAACACATGCTGGGATGAGCTGAGGCCCTTCCAGAAGAAATGTCACAAATCACTTATTAGTTTTGTATGTGTACTTAGATTGTAATTATGCTCATACTATAGTTTATCTATAAAATTGATATAAAATCGACCTACAATACTGCAGCTTTGGAGTCATCTAGTGGACACACGGATTAGGGACATTTCTAACCATGTGAATACTATGTGTAGCCAACTACCAATAGTAATAATAGCAATAATCTTGTTGGGCTCAAAAAAAAAAAAAGGTTATGTTAGCTGATACTTTGAACACGTTTCTCTCTAACCAATGCTAGACAGGGCCTCATCTCATTGTGCTTTTGGCCCCTAGTCGCTAAGGGCTGGCCAAGCCTGTTATGTTGATAGTTACATTAACTGCTGCACTGCTTGCATCAGATTATTAACTATAGACCATAGAACAAACATTTCAATTTATCAATGGTTGCGTGTGGTGGGAGGGTGTAGTTAGACATTCACCCTGGCAGGTGATGGCTTACCACCGGGCCTACCCATGCTATGAAATGTATGCCCTCATGTGGACTATGCGATTATTTGGATTGAAAACCAGGGGCGTGTATTATATCATTATATTGTTTTGGAAACAACAAACTTGTTTGTTGGCATGATTATTTACCTATGACTACACCCCACATCAACCGTCCTCCCATCCACCCACGAGCATGTGGATGGATGAACAACAACATTGGCCAAGGAACCTATCAGTACAACCCAGGGATGGTCTTTAAAGGGCTCTAGTCCAAAGGTGCAGCCCCGCTGGTTAAAGAGGGGGGATATACAGTACATTATAGAGGCCATTGTAGCCCTGGAAAAAACATTAAACATTGTCAGTAAGGCGCATGCCATAGCAAACAGAGGGGAGAAGGGGTGACCTGCACTCCTTGCCTTCAGAGGGAGGGGAGAAGGGGACGCAGCAGAGACCATGTTTCCCATGTAATCATTGTTTGCCAGTGTGACGAATTACCATGGATGACCTGCCAGAGACATCCAGCACACGACCCGAATCATCACTCTGGACCATGATGGAACAGTGCAACCTTCCTGAGCGGCCAGGAGAAGATGCTGACCCCAGTGTAGAAGTGCCTCCACTACGCCGGCCATTACAACCTTAACTGTCTGTACCGGGGGCCCTATTAGCTAGCTGGTATTGACTTGTTCTAAATGTGAATGTTATGCATTTGTTTAGTCAAATATAAAGCTGACTCATTCTTTTGGAACAAGACCCCTTACAAACGTAATTAATGTTTGTCAATCTGTACAGACAAATGTACAGATTGACAAACATTCTTTTACTATTCTGTAATATGACATATGCATTCCTATTGCTCGCCAGGGGAAATGAAACATTTATGATACTGCCCTACAGGCTTTTTCATGTGAAGTTTGGGTGGATTTAGAGGAAGGATAAGGCTGCTCTTCCAACGGGCGGGCCTCCATACGGACGTCAGGAGGGTCAGCGGTAAGGAGAAGCTCTGGACTGGAGACGGTAGACTTCAGAGTGCAGAGGGGTTTAGCAGATCAACAGCCAGTTCAACCTCTGACTGTTGCTCTCATGAGTTTAGCAGCAGAGAGATGAGGCAGAGGAAAAGCACCGGCCTTGACTAAGAGCTTCCGTAGAATGGTGACATCTTAGACTGACGCATACGAAAATCTCCCCCTCATCATCAGACCCTGGGAACCTTGTAGTATGAGGGGACCTTGTTTCACTGGAAGATACTTTATTCCAAACATAATGACGGACCGAGCCAAAGAGAAGAGATAAGTGATATAATGTTTAAATGGTCTACACATGGAAATCAATCTGTTTCAATTATTATTACGTATTGATAAGCATTTGTATTTTATATTTTATAAACACGGCATATTCAGTCCTCTTAAACCAAAACCAATCCAACCAGTGTATGTTGTGTTTCAAGAATGACAGGGTCCGTTTGATATTCTGACACCATCTTTCATTTGCTGAAATTATTACCTTTAATTTTAAGAGGATTTTTTTTTGCCATTATTAAAATATAAATAAATCAACAAAAGCGTCTCAACGGTGTGATCTGAACTAATGGTGAAGGCTGCTGTATCGCTGGGGTGACCAGAAGCGATCTGACAAGTGGGGACCAGCCTGGGGCCTTCAGCGCGCCAGGGCTCCTGTTTGTCGGGAAATCCTCCAATATCCTGCCGTCACTGCGGCCACAATCAGCAGGATGATGCTGCCTTATCAGAACCAGCTGAGCACTTCTCCGGCACCGGCAATGGGATGTTTGGCTTTACAGTACACTGGAACAAGCACACATACTGTATGTGCACGTGGGTCTAGCGTTTACACAACTGTTCAAAAGATGGGGTCACCCAGACATGTTTCCCATGAAAACTCATTATTTTAACAGTTTTCAGCTGTGCTAACATAATTGCACAAGGGTTTCCTAATCATCAGTTAGCCTTTTAACACGATGAGTTAAAAAATGTACCATTAGAACAGGAACGATGGTGGCTGGAAATGGGCCTCTGTACACCTATGTGGAGATTCCATAAGAAATCTCCCTTTTCCAGCTAGAATAGTCATTTACCACATTGACAAAGTCTAGACTGTATTTCTGATTAAATTATGTTGTTATCTTCATTGAAATAAACAGTGATTTTTATTAAAAAAATAGGGAAATGTCTAAGTGACCCCAAACTTTTGAACGGTAGCGTATAAAGCACGTCCAGGTATGTGGGAGCATATACATGTACATGAAAAGGGAATTAGCAGGGTGTGATGAATCTAAGACTATTTTCAGTCCAGTTTTGACTAGACGGGTGTTGTAGATGTCTGGGGCTGATATTGGGGAGGTCTAGCCCAATGATTGGAGATGCTGAACAGTTCGGCAGCTGAACAGCTACCCCCCAACACAGCGATAGAGAAAGTTAGGATACTCTCTATCACAGCCCTATAGAATTGAAGCATCCCAGGACACTTTACATCTCTCAGTCAGTCTCTGCTGACCTTTTTTCACAATATGGCTGATATTAGTGTTCCATTTTAGATTGGAGGATATGGTGTCCCAAGGAACCTGAAACTGTCCAACCAATCTACCGTTTGGTCCATGATGGCCAGAGGATGCAGAAGTTTTTATTTTGGCTCCTGAAATCCGCAACCATCTCCTTGTTCTTGGAGATGTTGACGGTCGAGTTGTTAATGGAACACCACTCTACCAGCAATGGCACTTCTGCTTTGTAAGATGATTCATCATCGTTGGTGATGAGGCCTACAACAGTGGTATCCTCTGGAAATGAAAAAATCCTGACGGATTCATGTTGAGAATTGCAGTCATTAGTGCATATGCACCCCTGGGGGGAACCAATGCTAGTGGACACTGATTTAGATGAGGATAATTAACCCTTCAGATCTGTCAGTTAAGAAGTCAAGGATCCATCTGCACATGGACTCCGTAACACCCAGCCCCAGAAGTTTGTCACACTATCTCTTTGTGATGATGTTATTAAAAGCAGAACTAAAATCAATAAACAATACCCGTGCATGTGTAGCTGTCTCTTCCAGATGTTGTGAGTGCAGAGAGAAACAGCATCTTCAACAGACCTGTTGTGTCTACGTTGTGTTCCAGAGCCTTTATTCTGTTCTGGTTGCTCTTGAAACATGAAGGAGCAACATGGCCGCCCCCATGGAAGAGGACTCGCCCCTATGGAGGAATCAAGAGGC
>NC_044066.1:2250000-2265000 GCF_902167405.1 Gadus morhua
TAACCGCCACACACACACACACATACACACACACACACACACACACACACACACACACACACACACACACACACACACACACACACACACACACACACGCCATTTCTATCCCTGCTGCAACAGCTGATAACAGTAGGCCTCAATTAGTTCAATGGTAACCCGACTTTTAATTGTATTATGAATACTCATCCAGTTTATAGGATATTAAATAAATTAGATTAATACATTTAGATATGTAGAATTACTTGTATAATAGGAACGCTGATCCCAGGGTAAAACAGTGCTACTATTACTGTGTTGGTGTGTGTTGGTGTGTGCGTGTACGTGTGCGTGTGCGTGTGTGTCTAGGGGGGGGATTGGCCACATGCCTAGTGATTGATGAGTGATAAGAATACTTTTTCCAGCTCAGCTGGGACAGTGTGTCATGGTCTGGGCCCTTCCAGTGTGATAACCACAACAGATTCCTCTGTCAGCCTCTCTGTCAGACTGTCTCTCTGTCAGACTGAAGGCCTGGCTCCAGGCCACATTTACTTCAGTGAGACCCCCTCCCCCAGCTTCCTGCCACACACAGAAAACGTAACCCGACACACCTCAGGATGACATGGAAAGGTTGGAGATAGATCTCAAAAAGTAGAACAGTTCAAAGATTCGTCTCCCAGTGTCAGTTCGAGCAGAGGCAAACATACTTCAATCTCACTTATTTCAGTTAGTGCTCATTTTTGGCAGCAGATCTCTGGCTAGCTGATAAGTTAACTCTCTCTCTCTCCCACACACACACACACACACACACACACACACACACACACACACACACACACACACACACACACACACACACACACACACACACACACACACACACACACACACACACACATAAGGCTTCCACGCATATCCATGCAGCTACACATGTATAAGCATGCACGCATACATGCACACACAAACGAACACACACGCATACACACACGCACAAACACGTATGCACCCACATGTAACTCACACATGCACACATACGCGAACACACAGGCACAAACACGCATGCACACACACAAACGCTCAAACTCACATACTTTTGGCCACAAGCTGTATTATTCTGTAGTAAGCAGAAGGGCAGCAGTTTTCTTATTCTGGATGCAACTGTGGTTTCACTGAAGGTTCTAGTCACCACACACACATTAGAATGTTATCACTGCCAACATTTTCTTCTTTCCTGTGAAAGGAGAGATTGATATGCAGACCTACTATGATAGATATTGCAGGTGAACAGGATGTTTTTATTTGCATTAAAGGGATTTGTGTGTGTGTGTGTGTGTGTGTGTGTGTGTGTGTGTGTGTGTGTGTGTGTGTGTGTGTGTGTGTGTGTGTGTGTGTGTGTGTGTGTGTGTGTGTGTGTGTGTGTGTGTGTGTGTGTGTGCACGGTGTGGGTCCATTGCTTTCCCCCCACCTGTCTCCCTGTCCATTTCCTCCCCTCACAGCTGTTTTAGACATTTCCTCCTCCCATGTGTTTTTCTACATCTATGTGTGTGTGTGTTTGTGTGTTTGTGCGTTCATGTGTGTGAGTGTGTAAAAATATGTATTTATGTAGCCAAACCAAAATAGGCTTCTCAAGGTACCAGTGTCTAGTTGTGGAGCCACATGGGGCCGGTGCTACTGTAACCGACATTCAACAAGAGAGTTCAACATGCAGCATTAGTGGGAGATACTCAGTGTTCACATAGGCCTCTGTGTTTGACCTGGGACATGACAATGAGTATTGTTATGTTCAGCTAAGTGGCATATTTGATTAAGACAAATACAGTGGTGCACGGTCCAAGCATTCAAACCTTTTAGAGATTTTAGAAACATTTCAATACAGACCATGTACTATCCATGTTATCAATTAGGCATGTTGGATTACTGCATGCAGAACATTGTTATCGTTTACATTACATTTGATCAAATCTTTTAATACCTGACCACCTATAGGTAACTCTATGGTAAACATGTACCCTATTGAGATATGCTTTTGAATTTTCTAATGGTCCATCTTTTGTTCTTTCCCCAGGAGAGCTCTATTGCTCTGCACAGTTCTCTACTGTACTTGTTACCTAGGTCTCGCCCAAGTACACTCTGAAGGTAAGTCCCAAGCTCTCCTCCGGCTCTCTCTACCATCTTATATGGACGCAAATCACTGCCATAATGTTCTGAATTGTATATGAAATGTATATGGAAATGTAAACCCACGATAACAATTACTCATATTCAAGTGCTAAAAATAAGGAAGAGAAAATCCAATCCATAAAAGTTTTAGCTGAAATACCAGGGCCTTCAAAACCCCTGTGAGTTTGATTATACATGACTGACAACAACCGGACAATTGACCCGATAGCCATCCTTCTCTCTGTTGGCCGTCGCTGGGTTTAATTGTCATGCAGGTTTCGTTGATCACATGACTGACTGACACCGCTCTGGTTGGCCGGTAGTGAATTTGATTGCACTCAGTCTTTCACAAGGTGATTTCAATGGGAATAAATTCAGTTGACTTTGTTTAAATGGGATAATATTTCAGTTTTATGAATTCAATTGTGTTTTTAACTAAATGTAATGGCTTCTAAAATTCAAAACATTATGGCAGTGATTTTCTGCCATTAACTAAAACTCTTCTTCTATGTTTTTATGTATGCATGATTTTTGTGGTGATCTCTTTAGGGGCTAATTTGCTTTATTGTTACTTGTTGTTCACGATGCACCCATATTAACACACACAGCTTTGGAATTCATGTTGAACTCGGTTTCTGTGGCCATAAATGTTGTATCAGACAGTAGGATGAGAAACATAACATCAGAAGTTAAAGGATGGTTCAATTTCATCCAATGGAGAAAGAGCTTTTTTATGAAAAATAAATAAAAATCTGTTGATATGATTTTTTGTACATTTGCAGTATCAGTAACAGTATCAGTCAAAACATTGTATCATTCAATATACAAGTATATTGAATGATACAATGTTTTGACTGCTATCGTATTAAACGAAAATAGCAAAGAAGGGGATATTGGCCGAGGGCTACAGTGGGAGAGCACATCGAGGAGTTGAATATCCATTAGGGCAGTAAGTCATTCACTCTCAGCCCTCGCCTTGTCCTGTCTGTGCGTAGCTTATCAACATCAAACAAAGGGTTCATCTAAGTTGTTTTGCTCACACCATGAATTCAAACGTGTGACAGAAAGACTGTTTAAGTCAGTGGGAACATGTGTAGATTAAGGGCTGACCCACTGGCCCAGAATGAAGATCTCAGCACATCAGTCTGACTTTGTTTGTGTGTGTGTATGTGTGTGCGTGTCCATGTGTGTGTGTGTCCAAGACTATTTCCCCAAATGCGTTCAACGTGGAACTGCAGTGCAAGCCAAGTCAAAACAAAAAGCACTTATTTTCTTTCAAAGAGAGACAATGTACCAACAAGTCCTCTAAGACACGACCAAGCTTAGATGAGCTTTATTGAGTAAAGACCACACAGAAGAATGCAGTGGGGGGCCATAAGGTCTTTACATACGACCGCACTCTGTTTTCAACCCCACTTTATGGCGCTCCAATGCTTTGGACCCATGGAAAGTCTTTCAGTCTCGTACATTTCTTGCTGGATCCACACTTAGCATGCTCTATAACAAATACAATGCAGTCTAGGTTGTGCCTTTTCATCACACTACATAAAAAAGATTCAACACTTCAAATAAACATTAAATGAACTGTTGAACTTTGCGATAGAAACCATTGAACCTTTTGCTCTTTGGTGCTGTGCTACCCAATCTAATAAGTTGTGTGAGTGTTTTTTACTCAAGCCAATGTCTGAAGTCCCATAGGACAAACCCTTCGTCTCTCTACTTCTTCTTCTTTCTCTTCTTCAACCTACCAATTATTTTCCCATCCGGTAAACACTGTATCATCCTATCAGCACAGAGATCCACACTCACTGCCAAATACAGGCAAGTTCATGTCTCCCTATGCACAGCCGTAAACACAATGCAAATTGAAGAGTGCCGATAGAGCGAGAAGGATTGCTGTTTGTAATTCCAACACGCTGATGTCATTGACTTACCTACTCAGTAACTCATGCACACATGTCTGCGAGAGATTGGAAATTGTTGCCACTGTGAGGTGGTCAAAGGTTGAGTTTGCAAGCACACTTGCCTCAGCCCTTCCTTGGCTACTAAGTAACACATGATTATTGTTATACAATGGCCATCTCCTTTCTAAATTGAACAATGTCATCTTTAGTTTGAACCCATACGATTCATACTTTAATGTTTTAACTTTAACTTTAACTATTTTTCACCTTGGTTGGACAGCTATAAATTGAATGCCCGAAAAATGTCCCTCAAAAAGAATGTAACAGACCAATTATTACCATTGATTTGTGCAAATGTCGGATTCACTTTGTGTCCAAGCCTATTATTTCAGCACGCTACAACTATCAGCGACATGTTGAAGTGTTAATTAAATATCCATCATGAGGTGGGAGGCGGGGAAGCGGTGGTGAGGAAGAGGATGAGGAAGATTAGGATGAAGATAAAGGAGAAGAGGTGTTGTTATAATAACAGCTGCTGATAAAGTATTTGTTACTCTAATGAGAACAGTTTATTAGCATTTAATTGGCATCGCTCACACTACAAGCAAAAATGGCATACCCTACCCTAACCCTAACAGATGAGTAGAAATCACATGGAATGCGATATTTTCTATTCTGATTTAGGCCACTTTCATAGGTTATCCTAAATCAGATACAGGTCTGATATGTTGCCCTGAGACATCAGTAAGATCATATGAGAATTCATGCTATTGGTTTTAGTGAAGCCATGATCCTCATGATCTCACCAGTCCGGCCTTCCACATCCATACACATCCTAACGGAAGTTGTAGCCATTGCTCAATAAAACACAATCATTATCATCTGTTGAATTTGCTGTCTTCCACTGCACATTAACCTATGAATGAAGCCATAAACGTTGCCTCTATGTTTATTCTATGTTTATATCTGTGTGACAGAGTGTTGCTTTTGTAACATATTTGTGGTTGCTTGTTATGCTGTTTTGCTCATCAGTTTTGACTGTGACCAGTTTGCGCTGAAACGTTATGACCACATTAAGAAGGTGATTTCAACAGCCAGAACACAAACTCTGATCTGAGCGGTAAATCTAAATTGAGCACTTGTGCCAATGTGACCAGAGCAGTGCAGGTATTTCTGATTCATGCAGAGCAACATTTAATTGGTACATAAAAGATAATATTACGTAAATTATTACCATATTTAGTCTTCTCTTGCCTTCATGATTAACTACCAAAACTCGTTGAAGACATTATATAAATTATGTCATATACCATTTTATATTCTTTTAGCATTAATTTTATTCAGATACAGATGAGAACACTCTTTTTTTACCTCTAGTCTAATTTTCCTTTTTGCCTGAAAAGGGGAAACAATCCTGCACTTCATTGCTTTGGCTATGCACATGGGAACATGTAGGAAAATTGGCTGATACCCCACTGCAGTCATACAAGCCCCCACTTGTCGTTTTTAGGGAAAACCCATAACGCCTCCCTTTTTGCCTATATATTTAATACAGTAGATCTAGTCTGACATAATCGAATAAAAGCTTTAAGCGGTAAAATCTGAAAATGAACCGCTTAAAACTTCATGGTCCGATTCTGGACACATTTTTGATTTCACTCGAACCTATTGATTCTCTGACAATTATGTGGAATTTTAATTGCCTTCCTGCTTCATCCATGCTCATCCTCCATCCGTTTTTCTGTAATGTGGAAGTTAAACATGTTTAAATTAAACATGTTGAACTTACCTGTTTGAGGGTATGTGTTTTGTTTGACTATTGTGGTTATTCTAGTGATAAGTTGTTGTCTTGTGATGCCCACCACGCCTATGAACATGATTTTAATGTTCTTTTCCACAGCACGCAGCTCTGTGCTTTGGTTAATGCACACTACTTCTGCTCTAACACCTCTATCTTCTTCTCCTTCAGATGTGGACATCCTTCAAAAGCTGGGGCTCAAGGGAGAGAAGGCGTCACGCTCACTTCCAGCTGGAGTCATCCCGTTCCGATCTGGGATCATCCTCACCCAGCGGGCGCAGGTCGAGGCCCCGCTCCTCTCCGTTCTGCCGGCCGGCGTCTGGCCCGACCTGCTGATGGTCCTCAGTGTACGCTCGCACCGCGTCAACAGCGCCTTCGTCTTCAGCCTGCTCTCGGCTCGCAACAAGCTCCTCCTGGGACTGCAGCTCGGCCAGCCTGGTCAGCTGCTCCTCCACACAGGGCCCAGGACCTCGGTGTCGCTGCCCTATGACCCCCATGACGGCCAGTGGCACCAACTGGCCGTTGGATTGAGCGGAAATAGGGCGACTCTATATGCCTCCTGCGGAGAGCAGAGTGTCCACGCAGACTTTAAGTGGGAGGGTGAGGGCGAGGGGCTCGCTCAAGAACTCCAGGGCTCCTTCTTGCTTGGGAAAAGCAGCCATCAGCAGACCTTGGCACAGTTTGAAGGAGCCATCTGCCAGTTCGACCTGATACCCTCTGCGCAGGCAGCTTACAACTACTGCAAATACATTAAGAAACAATGCAGGGAAGCAGACACATACAGGCCTAACCTCCTTCCCCTCATGCCCATCCTCCCCCGGGAAAACGTCAATAAAACAAGTACGCCAACCGCCCCTGGTCTTCAGGATGGGGTACGAAGGACCCCGGGGTTGAGTCTGGCCCGGAGTGTGGCTGCCGCTGCCTCTGCCGTCAGATACGTAGACCCGATCCTCCCCACAAAACCCAGACCCAACAAGACGACCGCCACTCCAACGGTGCGTGGAACGGTGGCCCCGGTCACAGCCCATGCCAGGCTCTTCTCCCCTCCCCCCAAGACCCGGTCCCAAAGTGTCACAGCCCCACTGAGGGCCAAAGTAACCCAGATTAAACCCTACCCACCCAAAGGCTCTACTCCCAAGGTCGCTAAGCCCACCCCACCAAAACCAACCCGGCACAGCAATTTTGGGAAAACCACAGCGGGAACGACTCACAAGAAAAAGCCTTCTGTTTCTGTAACCGCTAGCACCAAGCCCCTCAAGAAGAAAACAGAACCAAACCAAGTATCCGTCCCAAAGAAACCGACAACCCCGGCCAAAAAGCCATCGCCAAAGTCTAAGTGGACCACCGCCAAATCCCGTCCATCCAGACTGACACCTGCCAAAGCCAACTCATCTCGAGTCGCCCCTTCTAAAGCAGCCTTTGCCAAACCTAAACCATCCAATCCCAGTATCTCAAAAACCAACCCGTCCAATACCATCAAGCCAACCAAATCGGTCACCACCCCTCCAAATCTGATGAAGACCACCACCACCTCTCCCGTAACCCAGCGCCCAACCAGGGGGTCCTATTCCCTGGTGACCCTGCCTGCTACTGCCGGCTTCCAGAGTTGGGACGTACCACCCACCCAGTTCTCCTTGCTAGCAGGACCTCCGGGGCTGAAGGGAGAGCCTGGCCCACCAGTAAGATGCTTTGCACACAGTCACCCTACAACATGCATGTGTGTGTACATAAATGTTTGAGCATGTATGAAGCTTAGTTGGTGGTTTTCTTTAGGGCTCTCTGGTACCCTGATAGTAAGACTGTGTGCTGGATATTCATGTCAGGAGAATCAGTTCAGACACTTAAAGTCAGTGGTGTAGCAAAGAGGTAAAAGTAGAACATGATCCATATGCTGGAAGACACAGGTGCTGGATCGCCACCGCACACACACACACACACACACACGCACACACACACACACACACACACACACACACACACACACACACACACACACACACACACACACACACACACACACACACACACACACACACTACAACAGCTGAAACTAAATCCCCTATTGTGGGATTTGGTCAAGGATTATCATATCAATTAATATGCATTTCATTCACACACACACACACACACACACACAATCATCCCAACCCCTGTCTCAAGGCTACATCACTACCTTATGTATCTCCTTCCAAACCCCCCATTTTCAATCACTGCTCCCTCCCTCTCCTCCCTTTCCTCGCCCTCCCACCACTCTAAGTCCAGTCATTTTATGAAAAAAGGACAAACAATTTGCAACAGAAGCAAACTCAACTGATTTTGTATCCTCAATATGTCCCGAGTATGGAAAAATGCCCAGAAGAATCCATTAGGGGAAAAAAAAATTCCCAAATATAGCCTTCATTTTCATAGGCCTGTTCATTCTTCTACTCAAAATTTTCACGGTGACATCTGAATGTTAAATGTTTACCCTATTCACGTGAGAAATATAATGATTAGGCGTATGAATACATTTACATTTAGGGCATTTAGCAGACACTTTTATCCAAAGCGACTTACAATAAGTACATTTGTCACTCATAAGAAGTGAAACAATATATCGCTGTCAGTACAGTAAAGATGTTCATAGAACCAAGTGCAAGTACTAACAATCGCTAGGCTAACCCATTCCCCGTGTACAGCAATGACAGCAGCTACTGCAGATGCGTACAATAAGTGCGTACATTAAGTGCCAGGAAGTACAACATTCAATGGTGGCCGGAAGGGGCTGGGTGGCTATACAGAGTCGAGGTGAACTCCGAACAGGTCCGTTTTGAGTCTTTTGCGGAAGCTGGTGAGCGACTCTGCGATCCTGCATGCGTTCCACCACTGAGGTCCCAAAACAGAAAAGTTGTGACTTTGCTGACGACCTTTGCTTGCTCTCAGCATTGGCGGTACCAGATGTCCAGCTGAGGTAGTTGAGTGGAGGGATCGAGCTCGGGTGTGTGGCTTGACCAACGCTTGGAGGTAGGCAGGGGCAGTTCCATTGCCTGCCTTGTATGCTAGTACCATCATCTTGAATCTGATGCGAGCTACTACAGGGAGCCAGTGGAGGTCCCGGAAGAGGGGGGTCACATGGGAGAACTTAGGTAGGTTGAACACGAGGCGCGCTGCCACATTCTGGATGCGCTGCAAAGGTTTAATCACAGTGGCAGGGAGTCCAGCCAGGAGGGAGTTGCAGTAGTCGAGGCGGGAGATGACCAGTGATTGGACTAGAAGCTGAGCTGATTCCCTTGTGAGGAAGGGCCGGATCCTGTGGATGTTATAAAGTGCAAATCTGCAGGATCGGGCCACCGCGGTGATGTTTGTGGTGCAGCAGAACTGATGTCCAGTACCACACCGAGGTTTCTGGCAGTTGGAGAAGGAGATACAGTGATGTTCTCAACAGTGACCAGTAAGTCCATGTGTGGGCAATCTTTCCCTGGCATTAGGAGGAGCTCATTCTTGTTGAGGTTAAGCCTCAGGTGATGGGCAGTTGTGGTGACGTCTGCCAGACATTCGGATATGCTTGTTGCAATCAGGGCGTCATCAGCGTAGCAGTGATGAAAAGCAGTGGAAAAGCTGTGTGATGTAATTACAGAGACCAGAGATTTGGTATAGAGGGAGAACAGAAGAGGCCCCAGTACAGAGCCTTGAGGGACACCAGTTTCAAGCGTGCAAGGTTTGGACAAGGAGCCATTCCATGTTACATGATAAGTGCGATTCGTCAGGTAGGATGTGAACCAGGAAAGGGCAGATTCAGCAATGCCAAGTTCGGCGAGAGTGGCAAGGAGGATCTGGTGGTTAACCGGGTCAAATGCTGTGGACAGGTTAAGGAGAATGAGAACCGATGAGAGGGACGAGGCTCTGGCAGCACGGAGGGACTCAGTCACCGCGAGGAGAGCCGTCTCAGTGGAGTGTGCCTTCTTGAAGCCTGACTGGTGAGGGTCAAGCAGGTTGTTAGATGAGAGATAGGAGGACAGTTGGTTAGCTATGGCATGTTCCAGTGTTTTTGAGAGGAATGAAAGAAGAGATACCGGTCTGTAATTCTGGATGTCGGTGGTATCAAGGGTCGGTTTTTTGAGGAGAGGCTTTATTCTTGCAGTCTTGAAAGATGCTGGAACAATGCCTGAAGTGAGGGAGGAGATGATGAGCGTGGTGGGTAATGGCAGGATGTCGCTCGAGACAGCCTGGAGGAGAGAGGAAGGGATAGTGTCAAGGGGTCAGGTGGTGGCATGGTTAGATGTTATTATCCTGTTGACCGCGTCGGAGGTGAGAGGGATAAATTGAGTAAAGACAGAGGGGGGGATGGGAGGGGGGAGGATGGTGGCAGGGATGAAAGAGGAGCTAATGTCCTTTACCTTCTGGGTAAAGTAGGTAACAAAGTCATCAGCAGTGAGGCAGGAGGAAAACAGTTTCCTGGGGTTTGAGGCAGAGGAGATGATTTTGGTCCGCTAGAAGGCAGATTTGGCTGTTGACACAGTGGAAGAGAAATCAGAGAGAAGGAAAAGATAGTGAGATGGATCATTAGGACAGTCTGATCTCTTCCATTTCCTCTCAGCTGCCCGCAACTCTGCTCTATAAGTCCGCAGAGATTCGGACAGCCAAGGAGGGGGGAGTGAGGGTCGCGCAGGTCACGAGTGGAAGTGCCATTTTCAGGAAAGCAGCAGAGAAGGGCATCCATCTCGTCGTAGAAGTCACGAAGGGGACCTGGAGGACGGTAGATCACCACAATGAAGAGCTTGATGGGAAGGGTGACAGTGACAGCGTGGAATTCCAATGCAGATCTGGCCATGTGTTCTAGTGGAAGGACCTGGTCCTGGTAGGACCACTTCGGCGAGATGAGGAGTACGGTCCCTCCTCCTCGCCCTGATGGTCTTGCAATGTGTGAGAATGAATAGACGGTGGAGAGGGCAGCAGGAGTGGCAGAGTTATCTGGAGTGATCCAAGTCTCTGTCAGGGCCAGAAAGTGGAGGGTCATGAGGGACGCGTAGGCCGAAATGGAGTCTGCCTTCTTGACCGATGATTGACAGTTCCAGAGTCCTCCCATCACTTCAGCGTCAGTGTAGGCAAGGGTCAGTGGATGGCACAGATTGGATGGGTTGCTGCGCCGAGCAGAGGATCTATGGTGGCGTCGTCTATGAGTGGAAATCCTGACGATTTGTGAAGTACGGCACATAGCTTCAATCATGGTGGCTTTCCTGGTCTTCCTCGAGGGACTCCCACAGAGAGACTCCCTTAGTCTTCGTTTGCTGGGTGCTGACGCTGATATTAGCTAGCCTTTAAATGCACATGGTAGCTCAGGCAGCTTTAGCTCCGCCCAGCAATCCAGCCTATTGTTGTCACCTTGTGACTGAAACTAGCATCAACGACCTCTTATTAACGGCAGGGTTAAAGTTAGTACAACCAATTGTAATGCTAAACACTAGAGTTCTTAGACTCAAGACTTACCTACAGCCAGTTATGAGACAACCTTCTTAAAGACAAATATATTGGGTGTTTTCCGAAACTTTCCTCTACTGGGATTCTTAGGGGATTTTTTCCTTACTCAGGACATATTGAGGATACAAAATCAGTTGAGTTTGCTTCTGTTGCAATTTCTTCCAGGTTGACCCCCATTTTCGCTTAAAATGACTGGAATATCTCCTCCTCCCTCTCCTCCTCCCTCTCCTCCTCCCTATCCTCCACCCTCTCCTCCTCCCTCTCCTCCTCCCTATTCTCCATGTGGTTGAGTTAAGGCAAGGGGTAGAGGTGGGGTTGGGGGGGGGCATGTGGTTGAGTTAAGGTAAGGGGTAGGGGGGCCCATGTGGGTGGCTCCCTGCTGTGTGGCCCCTGCCTCTCTCCAGCTGATAGGGCAGCAGGGATAGGGGCCCTGTCGTGCTGATGAGGGCACTGGGGCAATCATTGGACCTGAAGGGGGGATGTTTGGAGGGGAAAGCTAAATGAGACATGAGAAATTAGACATCCAAATTCTTGGAACAAATGATAGTGTGCGACCCGACGTGATGGGCTCCATGTTGGCGGAAAAGGGTGAATAGAGAAGAACAGAGCGGCTACGACTGGGCCGTGGTTTTACATAATGTAAATGCTGAAATAGTATATTTTTGAATTACTTCCAGTAGCAGTGAATGTTTTTCCATAAATCTTTTGAATTGACTCTAAAGGATCTTAAGTACAGCTTTTGAAAGAGGAGCACACTAACAAGCTTTCTCTCAGCCGCCATACCGATCACCAGACTTAATGTAGTAGAACAGTAAGCTACTGTGGCACCTCCTCCCAAGGCAAAGAAAAGACCCCAACGTGCTACAGGATGAGGTGGGCCTCCGGCTCCTCTCCCCCGCTGCCGAGCTCCCGGCCTGGGCCAGACCCTCCAGGCCTAGCCTTGACGTGCCAGGTCTGACGCCTTGTCGTCTTCACATCAGATTCCTGTCACAGAGGGCGAGTGAGGGTCATGCAGCCCACTTTCAAAGCAGGTTCAGGGGTCAAAGCGCAGTAAACACCCGCCCTCCTTCCCACCCCCGCGGTGACGAGGGAGAGAGAGAGGGAGACAGAGAGAGAGGGAGAGAGAGAGGGAGAGAGGGGGAGAGAGAGAGAGAGAGGGAGAGAGAGAGGGAGAGAGAGGGAGAGAGAGAGGGAGACAGAGAGAGAGGGAGAGAGAGAGGGAGAGAGGGGGAGAGAGAGAGAGAGAGGGAGAGAGAGAGAGAGAGAGAGAGGGAGAGAGAGAGGGAGAGAGAGGGAGAGAGAGGGAGAGAGAGAGAGAGAGAGAGAGAGAGAGAGAGAGAGAGAGAGAGAGGAGAGAGAGAGAGAGAGAGAGAGAGAGAGAGAGAGAGAGAGAGAGAGAGATGTGAGATGGGGCTGCTAGTGATGGTAGCTGTTATTCACTGTTGCCTGTCCATCTATCTGTCTGTCTGTCTGTCTGTCTGTTTATTTTCGTTAAAATTATGAAAATGCCACTACTCATCTGCCATTACACCAGCAAACCACTAATCTCCTTCAACCACAAGCATGAAACAAACACACACACACACACACACACACACACACACACACACACACACACACACACACACACACACACACACACACACACACACACACACACACACACACACACACACACACACACACACACAAACAAAGTTGTATTTCAGTAAGGCACAGTTGATAATAATACACATTCAGTACTCGTGTTATAATCAGTGTCTTGTATGGCTTTAAATTGATACATGACTTTTCTTTTATGAGAGTATATAAAATATACAGGCATTGGAACTTTCTCTGTGTGTGTGTGTGTGTGTGTGTGTGTGTGTGTGTGTGTGTGTGTGTGTGTGTGTGTGTGTGTGTGTGTGTGGGTGTGGGTGTTGGTGTCTGTGTATTTTTGGATGTGGGTATATGTGTGTGTGTGGGGACATGTGCAATGTGTGCGTGTGTGTGTGCATCATAAATCTAAGTATGAATGACTAATAACACCTCTTCGAACTTCACCCCTAGATACATGACAACGTCTATACGTCTTAGCCTGCCTCCTGCTGTTCCCTCCCTTTTCTTTCCTAAATTCCTAAAACCTTAACTCACCCTTTCTTCTTTGAGCATTACTTTAATAAGGAGCACAATGGAATCGTGATTTTTGAATCTGGCTTGAGCGCCAGACTCCAAAAGTAGAAGTTATTTCCAATGGAAAGGCCCCGTGCCTCACCATGTCACTGATTCTCCACGGGCCCCTCTGTGTGTGCCTGATGAACCACCCTTGGCCCCTCAGTGTTGCCATAACAACAGTATTCACCCCTTCTAGAGACACACAGAAGGGCCCTCCCGTCCCGAAGCCAAGCAGGACGTTTAGTGGGTCAGTTTGAGGTAAATAACTCTTACATGATTGCGTAAATAGTTTACAACGCCTGTCGAGCTCTGCAGAAGTAATGGTGAAGACGGAGCTCCCACTGGCTCACCTCACTGCTCTATCACGTATGGAGAGGAGGGAACACCATCTTTTCACTAGTGATAGCATGATAGAAGGCTCCTGCCTTTGGTGCAGACTTCAAGTTATCATGTTGAAGGAACATGAAAAAGAAGGAAACCCATAAGGTAAAAGACATGTCAAAATAGGTCAATAAATAAAGAGAAGAATGGAAAGATGAGAAAGATGGAAACGAGAACAAACAGAGTGAGGGACAGGGAAGGTGGAGGAGGGGTGTGTTGATACTGAGGCTTCCCCTGGGCCACCTGGAACAATAGCGGGATCCTCAGCATAGAGGGGGTCCCATCATGTGTGACACATACCAGACCACACGGCCACATGGGCGCTCAGAGGCAGGGGGGCTGATGCCAAAACATGTGGGTTATTCTGTGTTTCTGTATGTGTCTGTGTGTTGTATGAGTGTGGGGGGGTCTGTGTGTGTGTGTGTGTGTGTGTGTGTGTGTGTGTGTGTGTGTGTGTGTGTGTGTGTGTGTGTGTGTGTGTGTGTGTGTGTGTGTGTGTTTCTATATGTGCGTGTTTGTGTGTTGGGCGAGAGTGGGGGGGACTGTGTGTGTGTGTGTGTGTGTGTGTGTGTGTGTTTGTGTGTGTGTGTGTGTGTGTGTGTGTGTGTGTGTGTGTGTGTGTGTGTGTGTGTGTGTGTGTGTGTGTGTGTGTGCTTTTGCTAATATGTGCATCTCCACTGCTCAAAACGGTAGATTTGCAAACAAAAATCGTCCATCCGTCTAATTAGTGTAATTGCTGGGCCGACAGCAGTCGGTCTGCTTTTATAATCTGAGGTGTCCATCAGCATTCATACACAGGGCCATAGGGCAGATGCAGAGAGACCCTGGCCCAACAGTAGGGCCCCCCAGCAGTAGCCCCCCAGCAGTAGGGACCCCAGCAGTAGGGGCCCCAGCAGTAGGCCCCCCAGCAGTAGGGCCCCCAGCAGTAGGGCCCCCAGCAGTAGGGACCCCAGCAGTAGGGCCCCCCAACAGTAGGGCCCCAGCAGTAGGGACCCCAGCAGTAGGGCCCCCAGCAGTAGGGCCCCCAGTAGTAGGGACCCCAGCAGTAGGGACCCCAGCAGTAGGGCCCCCAGCAGTAGGGGCCCCAGCAGTAGGGGCCAACAGCCCGGTCGGTAGCAGCAGCCCCAACTGTTATTCTTTTCTCCTATTGATCGTCTTTTTTGATGA
>NC_044066.1:2270000-2272500 GCF_902167405.1 Gadus morhua
AGTGGAGCATTCTGCTCTCATACAATTGTTTTATATTTTGATTAATTCAATCAAATGAGATTAACTTTAAAGGTTGGGTATGGGATTTGCGAAATGCCAGCAGATTTTGAAAAATACACAACTCAAATGGTCCTACCCCCTCTCCTTCAACGCTGACTCTGACTCCACCCATTCCAAGTACCTGGACGCGCAATCATGCATGAGCGCGAACACAGATGCGCGAGAGCGAGCCAGGCTAGCATAGGTTTTCGTTAAACAACATGGCAACATTAAAAAAACAACATGGGGATGGTGGCGTCTTGTCTGCCATCGAAATTGTCTTCTACTGCTAGGTCCAAATGTGGATTAACTAGTTCCAGTAGCTACCGCAGGATAACAACAAACAGGAGCTTGCTCTGGGTCACGAGCTCTGGGTCACGAGTACTGCACGAAGGGGTCGCGCGCGGGGCGCGGGGGAGGGGGAGTGCAGTACGACCGTTTGATTGACGTACTTACTGTCCAATGCAACTCGGTGGCTCTGGAAATCATTGGCTGGAGTTTTTCAAGCCCTGCCCGTTCCACAGATGATTGACTTGTTTAATTTTCATGTCAGTACTTCTAACTCAGTGGCTGTAAGTGGGTTATGTTAAGGATTTCAAGTAATTCTGCAAAAATGGCCAAAAAAGCGAATTCCATACCCAACCTTTAAACATGTACAATTATCATGATAAATTGTTGTTACGTTTTTATCTTCATAAAAAGCCCAAAGGACAAAACATTGCAAGCTTTGCACGAGGAAGAGAAACTATACAAATCAGATTGAAAGGTTAATCCTGTTTTACCATTGACACAGTAAACCAAGTGAAATATGTCCTTGTCCCTGAGAGGGTTTCATGGGGTCGCTAGAGAGATTTATAACCTTCTGGCACTGACCCCAGATCACCTGTTGGTCCCGACTGTAGAGGCATTAGGGCTCGTTCTGCCTGCTCCAAGTCATCTGACCCATGATCCCTGTGTGTTTGTGGGGGGTGGGGGGGAGCCTTAAGATGCTTGGCAAATAGACGGGTGTTTGTGTGTTTGTGTGAATGTGTGTGTATGCGTGTGCGTGTGTGTGAGTGTGTGTGTGGGTGTGTGTGTCTCTGTGATTGTCCATACATGTATGTGTGCCTTTTCGTATGTGGGTGCATGTCTGTGTTTGTGCAGGTTTGTTTAGGTGTGTGTGCGTGTGTGCATGCGTGTGTGTGTGTGTGTGTTTGTGTGTGTGTCAAAGGCAGCAGGCGACAGGGAAACCACCTCCATATGTTGGAGGTCCTCCACTAGGCCTCCTACACCGAGCTTCATTTTCCATTAGCATCCCCCCCCAACCCAACACCAGCACCACATACCATACACACCCCAGCTCACACACACACACACTCACACACACTGTTGATGTTCAGCAAACATAAGTCAGAGCGGCGTGTAGGCTGAGACTCTCCAGACTGCCCCCCCCCCCCCCAGTAGCCAGTCCTCGCCCTCAGGGTGCCAACGGCAATATGAACGATTGATTTGAATCTTGATCACCGATTGGTTACCTTTCCTCTCCTCTCTCCCGCTACCACAGGGGACTCCCGGTCCCCATGGGAACCCCGGCCGACCGGGCCCACCTGGACTCAAGGTATGTTCTCCACACTCACACACACATGCACGCATGCATGGACCCACGCACACAAAGACATTCACGCGCCCAAGCGCACACACACACACTCAGTCGCCCCTCCTTCCCTCCAAACCCCCCGCGGCTGCCACAATCTTTTCCACATTAAATCATGTGGTTGTTTTTTGAAGTTACTGGGCCTGTCGTAACTCGCACAGTGGTTTAGATGTGTGTGTGTGTGTGTGTGTGTGTGTGTGTCAGTGTGTGTGTGTGTGTGTGTGTGTGTGTGTGTGTGTGTGTGTGTGTGTGTGTGTGTGTGTGTGTGTGTGTGTGTGTGTGTGTGTGTGTGTGTGTGTGTGTGTGTGTGTGTGTGTTTGTGTGTGATAAGGAGGACAGGGAGGCTGTCTTACCCTACTGGTACTGACAGTGCCCATACTGCAGCCTGGCTCCACAGAGAACTCCAAGGTTAATAGAGCTGCAGACAGACCCCCATCTCACCACACTGATAACACATGTTTTGCATCTGGAAAATCCCGGAAACAGTGTTTTCCCAAAGCGATTTTCCCAAATGACTTTAGCATGGGTCTTTTACTGTAGCCTGACTCACCCATTCTGCTGACTGTTGCTACTGATCCCAGACCCTCCTGTGGAGTGGTTCATTTAGGTTCCACGTTAACTCAAGGCTTGCATTCATGTTTAGATGCATGATGAATCACTTCCGTGTGTGTAGCCCTTCATCAGGGTTATAGTCCCAAAGGGTGTCACGGGGTGCCCCCCTTTACCCTATCCGCCTCTGAAGGGCTAGGAGAGGTGGTTTCCCCAGCCAGTTAGGGGAAAGGTCACAGAGGGCGCCTGGCTAGGTTAGTGAACTCCAGGGACAGACCG
>NC_044066.1:2277500-2287500 GCF_902167405.1 Gadus morhua
TCGCCTCAAATCATAAAGGGAGGTGGAACATTTGAAACAGGGCTAACATTTTTGAGAGGCGCTCAGAGAGCCAGAGAAATGACAGACAGGCACCTTCATCATCTGCTGTGTGGACATTCTAGCAGGCACATGGCATGGCGTGCTGTTCACAACACCAGGGCCTTGTCTCGTTCCTGCTGCCTGGAAAGAGAAAGATCTTTTGATTGGACATTTATGTTACTTGTGATCGCTTTCTCCTTTTTTTGAATGAGTGCAATTTGTGTTATATTTTGGGGTTGAAATAATAATTGTATAGTGGCGTTAATTGTATCCCTTCAGACACTGCACATCTCTGTAAGCAGGCACTTCTCTTGTAATGCTGAGGAGCTTTTCAATAAACAGCGTTGGTACAGCGACACTTCAATGGCTCAGTCCATTCCCTCCTCAGATCACAACACGTTTACGTCAGTAGACACAAAAGGGATTGGATTCAAACTCTGTCTCTCAGACGACCCCTCATCTTTAGTTGGTTAACACAGAGGGGGTAGTAGTTAAAAACGCCAACAAGCTGCTACTGGTTTGGCTGGTGGGGGGTGCAGTGCATTGTGGGGAATATTGTGGGCCCACATGGTCATTAGGCGAGTGGTGTTGCAAACGCGGGCGTGCTATAGGGTAATGGTGGCTGTCGTTAGTGGGCTCATAATGAGCAAGATAAGGATCTGAGAGGAGGCCCCTGCTGTGTGTGTGCGTGTATGCTTGTGTTCATTGTGTGTTTGTGTGGGTGCGTGTGTAAATATCTGAGTTGCACCACACCATTGTTGTATTATCAATAGACATTTTGTGTGCCGCGAATGATCTGTGTAGGCCTGTGTGTGTGTGTGTGTGTGTGTGTGTGTGTGTGTGTGTGTGTGTGTGTGTGTGTGTGTGTGTGTGTGTGTGTGTGTGTGTGTGTGTGTGTGTGTGTGTGTGTGTGTGTGTGAAAATAAAGCTTCAACCAGGACAGCATAAAATAAGTTCTCTGAGCAGTTTTATTGTCTCTCACTGACTCGCTCTCTCTCTCACACACACACACACACACACACACACACACACACTGATACACACAATGAAGCCCTGCCCCACCTATTGCTTGTGTCAGTCGAAGGTTTTAGCAAAGCAGATTGAAAGACAGCAGACAGTCTTTTTATAAGCGTGTAGTGGCAGGCCCCTCTAATGGTGGGGGTCTGCGTGGAGACGATGAGTGTTCAAAGGTAACCCTTATGTTTGATTTGTACCTGTAGGCAAATCTCCATAATATTGGTAGACACTACTTGGTTCAGTGTTCTAGGGTTTTACTTGGTTCAGAGTTAAGAGTATGTCTGTTCTATGTTATGTCTTCGTGTTCTATGTTCTGTTTGTGTGTTCTATGTTCTGTTTGTGTGTTCTATGTTCTGTATATCTGTTCTATGTTCTGTATGTGTATTCTATGTTCTATATAGCTGTTCTGTAGGTATTTTCTATGTTCTGTATGTCTGTTCTATGTTCTGTATGTGTGTTCTATGTCTGTTCTATGTTCTGTACGTGTGTTATATTTTCTGTATGTGTGTTCTGTGTTCCATATGTCTCTTCTGGTATGCATGTCTGTTCTACGTTCTGTGTCACTGTTCTCTGTACGGTATGTCTGTTCTATGTTCTGTACATCTGTTCCATGTTCTATGTGTCTGTTCTATGTTCTGTATGTGTGTTCTATGTTCTGCATGTGTATTATATGCTCTGTATGCTTGTTCTTTGTTCTGTAAGTCTGTTTTATGTTCTGTTTGTCTGTTCTATGTTCTGTACGCGTGTTCTATTTTCTGTATTTGTGTTCTATGTTCTATGTGTCTTTTCTATGTTCTGTATGTCTGTTCTATGTTCTGTGTGTCTGTTCTATGTTCTGTGTGTCTGTTCTATGTCTTGTTTGTTCTATGTGTCATTTCTATGTTCTGTATGTGGGTTCTGTGTTCTATATATGGGTGCTGTGTTCTGTATGTGTGTTCTATGTTCTGTATGTCTGTTCTATGTTCTGTGTGTCTGTTCTATGTTGTGTATGTTCTGTAGGTCTGTTCTATGTACTGTATGCGGGTTCCTTGTTCAGTATGTGTGTTCTATGTTCTGTAAGTGTCTTCTATGTTCTGTTTGTTCTATGAGATGAGATGATGAGATGGAACTTTATTTTCATTTAGCAAGGTGTAAGTAGAGAGCAAATGAAAATGCAATTGATATCCCAACAGAAGTGTAAAAGAAGCATTAAATACCAAAGTGCAGGTTGAGTACAGTATTCTTGAGTACATGTATGTTGCACAGGTTAATGTTTAGATCAGGAATACAAATATATATTGTGCTGGTTGATAACAGTGCAAGGGTATTGATGAAAAACAGTGAAGGAGAAAATGTAAACCGGTATATGTGTGTCTGTTCTATGTTCTGCATGGGTGTTCTATATTCTGTGTTCTGTAACCTGTGCTCTCCCTCCAGGGGCAGAAGGGCCACCCTGGTGCTTCAGGCCTACCTGGGGAAGGGGTATGTACTGCTCTTCCTGTTTCATTAGTCTGCGTTAGAACCCATCTACCCGCCAAAGATCTGATTCGAATCATCTAATCAAAAATTACAATTTGAATAAAACAACGATGAGCTTTAAATTCCTCTCTTATCTGTAACCCTTTTGTAAACAGCAACAAATGGGTTAATTTAGTCTCTTTATCAGTGAGTCCTCCACGAGCTACATGTTCTGGTGATGAGTCACTGGGCTCTTCTCTCCCCCCAGCAGATCACTAACTCTCTAGAGGGTTTGTTATTGGTCCTTTAGGAGTGTTGCAACTTTAAAGCATTAATAAAGTAGTAGTAAATAGGGAAATCACATTTAATCCAGCATTTATAATCATGAATTGCAGAATAACTAAATGTTTTCTGAGAGCAAAGAGAGAGAGAGAGGTGATAGATGTGATAGATGGGAAGGATGTGATAGAGCGAGAGAGAGGGGTGATAGATGTGATAGATGGGAAGGATGTGATAGAGAGAGAGAGAGAGATAAGAAACCCAGCAGTGCAAAAAGTGACCAACCAGCAGCTTTTATTTGAGTGTTCTGTTGACTTGTATTTGACTCCTTTTGGATCCATCCTCCACCATGTTCTCACTATAAACCCTGATGTCCATAGCCCTTTAGAGCCCCCCTCCCTCTGTGTGTGCATCACGGCGCCCTTCTCAGAGCCCCCCTCCCTGTGTGTGTGTGCATCACGGCGCCCTTCTCAGAGCCCCCCTCCCTGTGTGTGTGTGCATCATGGCGCCCTTCTCAGAGCCCCCCTCCCTGTGTGTGTGTGCATCACGGCGCCCTTCTCAGAGCCCTCTTTATTGCCCCCAGAAACACAGCAGTGCTTAGTTCTCTCTTTCCTGGAACAAGCGGGAGGGATGGTGGCCGCTGGGCCCGGGCCAGCAGGACTATTCCTGGTTCTGGTTCTGTGTCTGTGTGTGCCTGCACGTCATGCTGCTGCTGCTGTTTCCAGTGCTGGACTCCTCCAGTAGTCTTCTATGTGTGTGTCGCCCAGAGGCCCCAATAGAGTGGAACATGTTACAAACTGTCACACGGTTTAAAATACACACACACACACACACACACACACACACACACACACACACACACACACACACACACACACACACACACACACACACACACACATAGACGCATGCACACTCAGACGCATGCACACACACACACACACACACACACACACACACCACTCTCCGGGTGATGTCAGAGGCACAAGGAGTTCCCTTCAACCCCCCGCCTCCACCGGGCACCACCAGTGCAGATCAGAAGGGGGCTTCCCCTCTCTCTCTGGGTCATTTCCTCCTATTCCTAACCACCACCACCGCCACCACCCTTCGCCACTCCCCCACTGGGACACCCCCTTGTTTCCCACGGTCGCTGTTGGTCCTCCTCCCCGTCCTGTAGAAGGGGTCCGGGACCGCAGCCTGGTCGGCCATGACGGTAGAACCAGACTGAGCTTCATCCACACGTGTTCTATGAAGCCAGCCCCATGTCTGCAGAGAAACATCAAAGTCTTCAAGTCACGATCACTGCAGGAGCTTATACTGTCAGCTGAGCTTCTCCCCTAGTCCATGGTGAACCCTAACTGGTCACTTCAAGAGCTTAGACTGTTCAATGAGCTCTCCTCTACTGTGTATGATGAACGTAAACTGCAACTTTTGTACAGTTGAGTGTTGTTATTATGTTGTGTTTGAGCAGGGCATGAAAAAGGAAAAAAGAGTTTGATTGCAACAGATGGGGTCTTTTAAATTAGGAGTTGACAAGAACATTCACATTAAATTGGCACTTTTATACTTTTATACACAATACAGCGTTTTCTAGGAGCAGACTTTCCTCTAACACACAGGCTAGTTCACTACACTTGCTTCTTCACCATGGTATAGGGCTGATTATAGTGTGGCCCTGTGTTCTTCCCAAGACTAATACACCTTCTACTCTGCACAATGGCCTGTCTGTGTAACTGTAATTTTGATCTCTCTCTCTCTCTCTCTCTCTCTCTCTCTCTCTCTCTCTCTCTCTCTCTCTCTCTCTCTCTCTCTCTCTCTCTCTCTCTCTCTCTCTCTCTCCCCCCTCCTCTCTCTCCCCCCTCCTCTCTCTCTCTCTCTCTCTCTCTCTCTCTCTCTCTCTCTCTCTCTCTCTCTCTCTCTCTCTCTCTCTCTCTCTCTCTCTCTCTCTCCCCCCCCTCCTCTCTCTCTCTCTCTCTCTCTCTCTCCCCCCCTCCCCTCTCTCTCTCTCTCTCTCTCTCTCTCTCTCTCTCTCTCTCTCTCTCTCTCTCTCTCTCTCTCTCTCTCTCTCTCTCTCTCTCTCTCTCTCTCTCCCTCCCCCTCTCTCTCTCTTTCTCCCCCCTCCCCTTTCTCTCTCTCTCTCTCTCCCCCCCTCTCTCTCTCTCTCTCTCTCTCTCTCTCTCTCTCTCTCTCTCTCTCTCTCTCTATTTCTCTCTCTCTCTCTCTCTCTCTCTCTCTCTCTCTCTCTCTCTCTCTCTCTCTCTCTCTCTCTCTCTCTCTCTCTCTCTCTCTCTCTCTCTCTCTCTCTCTCTCTCTCTCTATTTCTCTCTCTCTCTCTCTCCCCCCCCCTCTCTCTCTCTCCCCCTTCCCCCCTCTCTCTCTCCCTCTCTCTACAGGGCCAGCAGGGTCCAGTAGGAAGCCCAGGTGCCAAAGGTTATCCTGGCAGGCAGGTGCAGTAAATGTTCTGCTGTGACTGCTGTACAGGAGGCTGGGGGACACAGGGCATCAGGGCCATAGTGGGCAGCAGAGGGCAGAGAAAGGAAGGGGGTTAGGGCTGGACTGGCCTCAACACCTCAGCTGCATAAATATACACACACATTACATATTATTATATTGAGTGTGATGTGGCTGCTACTATGTTTAAACCTGTTTAAGTTTAGTCAAGTTTATTTCATTTATGTTTAAAGTGCCTCAGATTATGTTTAAAGTGTCTTAATATCTACATTTATCTACAGTATATTTGTATACAGTATATTTATATATATATATATATATATATATATATATATATATATATATAGAGAGAGAGAGAGAGAGAGAGAGAGAGAGAGAGAGAGAGAGAGAGAGAGAGAGAGAGAGAGAGCGAGAGAGAGAGAGAGAGAGAGAGAGACCTATTGATGGTAGCATGTCGACGTGTCCTTTAAATCTTTACAGAAAGGTCTCTAGAGTTGTGATATCAATGAACCACTGACATACAGCTCCATCCTGTCTTCGCCCACAGGGTTTACCAGGGCCCGTAGGACCGATGGGCCCCAAAGGCAGTCGGGTAGGTGCACTCCTATGTTGGGACTCTTTTGCCCAGAGGCAGGATACATTCTGACACAAACCCAGCGAGTCTCCATTCCTGAGTTTCCTTACTTTTGCTGTGTGGAGATGAGAAACCTGTTATTGAAATGAAGGAGTTGAAAATAGGCCATGTTGTTTCATTAAAAACCCAAAGCAGGTTATATTCAATGCTGCTGGGTACATAAAACATATATGTTTGTGATGTTTAAATGTAAACAAGCACACAGACACACATGCACACACAAATATACACGAGCCCACAGAACGCTGCACACCCGCGCACACACCAACACACACTAATAAACACAAACACACTTCCACACCAACACACACAAAAACAAACGCATACTTGCATACTCACAACACACATCCAAAACACCGATCAGCTGTTTGCGCCAAAGCAATGAGCCTTCTCTGCTGTATAAACACACGCATTACTGAATGCAGCTGGAAAGTGAAAAGCCTTATCCAAAATACAAACACACACCCCTTAAGTACACAAGGGCATGCCACACAAACACACCTTTTTAATGTGGAGTTTTGTTAAAAGGCTCTTTATGGGCCTCCCTGGCCACTCTGAGGAACAACTCCCCCCACGGGCTGGAATGTCGTGTTCAGCCCTGTATGAAGTCTGCTGTCTAATGGAGTGATCCGGCCTCGTTCTGTCTCTTCTTATCTCTCTGTTCTCTCAGGGTGCTTCCTCTACCCCCTCTTCCTCTCCGTCAGTATACTGTACATGTTGTTGTGAAAATTCAACAAAATGTTATTTCATTTTCATGTCATTTTGTTGCCACTGCTTGTCTGGGTTAGTGGTTATCGGTGCAGTGTTGCTTCATGTTTGCTCGCGTTTTGCTTCTCCTTCCTGTTGGTTTCCCCTCTAATGACAACAGCAGTAGGAAGCCCCCCCCCCCTATCATCAGAGATCCCTGGCGTGAGGGTATGTGCCCTTGGACTACATCGTGGAAGCCAGCACCATGCAGTCCATGGGCATATACACTTGCTTCAAGGCTTGGTTCTTCAATCGCCTCCCATTGGTCCACACCAGGGGCACACCTGGGCTACACCTGGGCCTCACCTGGGCTACACCTGGGACCCAGCATGCATTCTTTGTATATTTGGATTTTTATTTTGAATGTGCTGTTCCTTTTGTGCTTTGGTCATTCAACACCCCATAATAACAATATGACTCCTTCCTCTTGTCGTTCCCCGTGTTCTGTAGGGTTTCATTGGGATCCCAGGGCTGTTTGGCCTGCCTGGGCCTGACGGGGAACGAGTGAGTACTACACACCTTCATAGACGTAAAACACTGCCAGGTCATGGGAAGGTGTACTTAAACATCAAGTGCATGAAACAATCCAGTGACCTCGTGGGGGCGAGAGGCAGAGCATTACGCCACTGTTTCACTCAGCTTTCAGCTGTGTAGACAGGGGATAAGTCCCCTCCAGCTGCCTGCCCCTACTGCTGTTGAAGTCTCTGTGCATGCGTTTGTGTGACCGTGCGTGTGACCATGACTGCGTTCATGCGTGCATGCATGCATTTTTGTGTGTATGTGGTGTTTGGGGGGGGGGGGGGGGGGGGTAAGTATTGATGACTCCAGCGGAGGTTGTAAGCCCTCCTCACTTAGTTTTGGTCTTTGAACTGGCTGAACTCCTCCTTCACCTCCTCCTTCTCCTCGGCTCTGAAACATGAAGTGATTAGTCCACTTATGACGTTCTCCAGAGAGAGGGGGAACGGTTATCTGAGCTCCACCCCAGGCACCCAGTCAGCCGGAAGGACCCAAACCTGGGGCCTGCTCGGGGTCGCACACACACACACACACACACACACACACACACACACACACACACACACACACACTAGGTGCTATCTCCCCATCCTTTTCATGAAGGTAAATAAATATGTTTACTAACGTACATATATATGTGTAATGTGAATATTATCCCTTGTGTTGGGATAAAGCGACGGCTCCAGCTGGGACAGGATGAGACTAGACGCCACGGACTTCATAACGCCTTTGGTTTTGAGGACCTTTTGTGTGTGTAGTGTGTGCCTTGGTGACGATGTCTCTAAATGACCCCCTCCTCTCTGTATGGCCTCTCTGTGTCTGTGTGTTGCAGGGCGCTCCGGGGGAGCCAGGGAAGAGGGGGAAGATGGGTAGGCCGGTAAAGTTTTGTCTCAACATACTTTATAGATAAACCTTTCTAAGCATGTAGATGGATTGTTTTGCAATGTTTGTTTGCGGGTGCATGAGTCCATTGTCTGTAAAAGACCTTTCTGTCATATAAATGGCAAAAAGAAAAGATGATGGAGTGTTTAGCATATCCCAGCGCATCCTGACCAGGTCAGATTAAGTACAGTTTGATTTGTCACCTTCATTGATTCATTGGATGGTCAACGAACAAGGAGTTTTATGCATCGACAGGTTTCATAAAGTATTGTTATGTTCTTGCATCACTGCTCAATGCTTGCTAAGACAGCGGGCTAACAAAGCTGTAGTCTTCCCTGTAGTCCTTCTGTTACTAGAGGACGAATCCCTGCTCTATTGAAATGGTATGGACCCCTCATAGCGGGTCTGCAGCCCCTCGGAGGGAGCCCTAGATCTGTTCAGTGCTCCAAATAGACAGTGCTGTAACACAGAGAGCTTTTGGTGAAGATTATGCAGCTCCTAAACAGTGCTGAGATCATGATGCAGCTGGTGCTTAGTCTGCCTCCAATAAATAAGAAGTTTACAAATCTAACGTACGAACACACGGAGCCTCCAAGGTCCAAGTGTGAGGGACAGTTTCTATTTATTCTACTTATTCTACAATGACTCTATTGTTTACCAAAGGAAGGATGTTTGAACAAATGGATGATTTGTTTAATGGATTTGCATGAACATATAATTTATATGTTCAAGATTGTGGGAGCATTGAAAACCAACACTGTTCTCAAATTATATGTTTGGGAACACTACTTAACAGATTATTATTATTAATATTATTATTAGTAGTATTTGTATTATCATCCCATTAGAACAATCACTACATGTATTTCAATGGTCATTATGCAACCATAAAAAATGAGTCAAAAAGCACATTGAATCGTTCCCCAGAACTCTACTGTTGCTGCTCCATGTGTGTCTGTCTAGTGGACAGCATATACTCCCCAAGGCTCCCGGACCGCAGACAGCAGAGTCACGCTGGACTGCTGGCGGATCCATAGAGAGCAAGAGCGAGAGGTCTCTGCTCCGATACAGGGAAGAGCATTGGAAGTAAACACAGCCCTCAGAGAGCACATGGAGAGCAGCCATGAGAGCTGGCTGAGCGGGAACACAGAGAGTACAGGAGCATCACGCTCTGTGTGGTGGATTAAAGCTCTTTATCATATGGAGAAAAACTCGGTTGCTGCTCCATTTTCCTTTTCTTTTGCTTTTGGTCTGCTGCGTGGGCCATGTTTCTTCCTCATAGTTTATATATGAAATACAATTAATACAGTCTTATACAGGCATTGGGACTTTTATATGTTGTGTCCCAAATGGACTTCCCTAGGTTCGAAGCATTCCGGATAAATGTCTATTGGTCTGCAAAGTAGCTTCACAATAGATATAACGGCAGAAGTCGTTCAACTCTAAACTGTGATTTAAAAAGCATCCAAAATCCTTGAGCATAACGATCATTTTGCCACCCCTTGTTAAACTATAGTTTTTAACTGGGAGCTCCACCGTCATTTTAGGGACCATAACTCAGAGCAAAGAAAAAATAATAAACAGATGTTATAACACAACATAACAAAGCTGTAGAGTTGAAGAGATCCTACAGAGCAAAGAAATAAGTACAAGTAAACCAGCAGGTTCAACCCTTACAGTTAATATCCACAACCAACCAGAAACATATTTCTGTCCTTTCCCAGCAGTACCTTCATCAATTAACATTCTGAAGGAGACTAAAACCAAACCCTCACCCAGTGTTTCTTTGGCAAAGCTGCATTACAATGTACATTGTGTTGTAGTCTCTCTTCAACAGTCCCCTGCACGCTGCAGCGCTGGGTTCAATCTCCCTTTAAAAGCTCAACCACTCTGCTCTTTCGTTTCTATGTTTGGAAAACCATCTTTATAGGGTCAACGCCCATCCTGCCAGGATAAGAACTCATTACAAACATCATGCCCTTTGTTCATGCTCCCTAT